>NW_026125382.1:0-146296 GCF_943737965.1 Phodopus roborovskii | reverse complement strand
CTCTGTAAGAATCTTGGCAGCCCTCTTTTCCATTGCTAAATATAGCAGCTCACTCTCCCTGTCATTTACACACACACACACACACACACACACACACACACACACACACACATACACACAAAATATAAAAACAAACTTTAAATAACACATGTTCTGAGTAAATATTGTTAAGACAGGAAAAAAAAATCTTGGGCCAAGAATTTCTGTTCATGAAAGAGGGTTCTAGACCTTCATTTATTCCCTCATCTCTTTCTGCCTCTCACTTACTTTCAGCTTCTATTTTTTTATAATTTATTTTTTTATTTTGTGTTTATTGTGTAAAGGTGTCAGATCCCCTGGAACTAGAGTTACAAACAGTTGTGTGCTGTCATGTGGTAGCTGGGAATTGAGCCTAAGTCCCTCTTGGAAGGAGGCAACCTGTGCTCTTAACCAGCCTAGCATCTGTTTTCTTCTCTAAACTTTTTCTGTAATCTCACCCATGGTTTCAATATATTCTCTCTACTGAGTGAGTAACAACAGCATGTTAGACAGTATTCTAAAGGCTAGGAGCACAACTTTGTGGTGAAACTGAACATTCTTTCTGAACCCTATGAATCTGTACTAGTCACCAGATTACATGCACTCTTTTGACTGAAACTTAGATGGTAAGAAATCCAAGGTAAGCTATTAATGACCTTTATTTGGCATTTTACCTCATGGTCCTAAAATAGCTTCCGAGTTCAACTGACTTCTGCATCTGCATCAAGGAGAAAGCAAATGGTGTGTAATGATGTTTTTCTTGTCAGGTGGGATGACCTGCTCCTCAGCACTGCTTTCTTGATTGGCCATAAATATGTCCTTGTGTTAGGCAGAAAAAAAAAAATTTTAAGTGGTTTTTTTTCTAAACTTATCAGCAGAAATGGGCAAGGGACAAGGATGGCATTAGGCATTGATCCTATCTCAGCATATGTGGCATTTTAAGACCTGCTAAGCCCCCCTATCGTGCTTTCTTAGTTTACTCCAATTTTATTATCTCTGGGGTTTATACAGGCTGTGCCTAGATTTATATTTTATTGAGTAATTGGATGTAACCCTATTTCATCAATATTTTTGTCTGTAAATTATTGTCATTTTATAAGAAATTCCTACAAATAGAAAATGTTTTCTGATTTTAAAGCATTTTTATGCTAATGGAATGGGTCCCACTTACTGAATGGGAAATAACTATGCACGCTGCTGGTTTTAAATTTATTTCCACTGGTTGAGGATGTTGCTCAGTTGATAGACTGCTTGCCTGTCATGGCTTTTCTGTTTTTTGGTAGTGCTTGAAAATGAGACTGGTGGGGATTCAAATCTTTCAGCAGTGTGGAAAATTCTCAGTCATCACCTCTGAGTATCATCTTTCTCAGTCATACTTTTTTGGGACTCTAATTAGATACTGCTGCATTTTTTTCCTACATTTTTTTGCCTAGCTTCAAATTTTTAAATTTCTCTCGTCAAATAATTCTGCTTAGCTTGCCCATTGAGTTTTACATTTAGTTACTGTGTTTTTATTTTTAAAAGATCTGTTTAGTTTATCTAGCCTGTGTGTGTTCTGATCCTCATCAAAGTCTTCTCGGATATGGTGTGAGTGTCTTTGTGTGTGTGTGTGTGTGTGTGTGTGTGTGTGTGTGTGTGTGTGTGTGTGTGTGTGTGTGTGTGTGGGACAGAGGCTGGCATCAAGTGTCTTCCTCAGTCACTCTTAGTCTGTGAGGAAGGGTTCCTCTGTGTGTGTGTGTGTGTGTGTGTGTGTGTGTGTGTGTGTGTGTGTGTGTGAGGACCAGGAGGCCCATCAAGTGTCTTCCTCAGTCACTCTTCCTCTCTGAGGAAGGTTCCCCCCCAGAACCTGGAGGTTACCCAGGTCAGCTGTCTGGCGAGCAGCCAAACCCCAGAGATCTCCCTATCTCTGCTTCCCTACCTGCTGGGGTGGCGGGTACACGCACCATGTCTGCATTTATGTAGGTGCTGTAAACCAAATATGGTCTCCAGTGCTTACACAGCAAGCATTTTAACTACTGAACAACCTCCAGTTTCCTTCTCTGATTTCATTTATTACAGAAAAAAGGTGGGAGAGACACGTGTCACAGCATGTATGTCCAGATCAGAGGGCAACTTTAGAGTTGATTTTCTCCACCATGGGTTATAAGGGTGAGTCAGGTCCATGAACTTGGCATGACAAGGACTTTTGCCACCAACATGTCTCACTGGCCTTCCTTTATTTTTTCACCTAAAAATAATGGTTGTGAGCCGGCAACACCTGGGAAGCTGAGGCAGGCAGATCTCTGAATTCAAGGCCAGCCTGATCTCAGAGTGAATTCCCAGGGACAGCTAAGGCAACACAGAGAAATCCCTGTCTTGAACAAAGACAAAAAACAAAAAGGTTTTATAGTCAGTCTCCATTAATCCTAGTTTCCAAAGACTTTGAATCTACCTCTACTATATCTTATTTCTTAGGATTTGTTTATGTATCTTAGCACTTTTTACTGAAAGCTGATGTTTCTTTCAGAGTTATTTGGTGGATGCTTTAGGGCCTGGATTATTTGTTGCATTTCTTTCAGAGATCACTTGGGGGTTACCACACTGTTCTGGAACCCCTTTGTATTGTATTCTCTGTATAAGTGTTTTTGTTTTTTTCAACCACATTAATTACCCAGAATTAGAAATCAGGGGAGTGAGGACTGGTTGATATGTGACTAAGGACTACCATGGGACTTTGGTTCCAGTTCTATGTAATGGATGAAATATCAACAATTCCCCTGCCTCATCTACATGGCAGGTTTTATTCTGCTTTGTACTCTGGATGCAGCCTTTATAATCTCGACATTACTGGGTATCTTTACTAGATTTCCTGTTGTGGACAAGCTCTAAAGCTTTATCTCCTGACCCTTACATGCTGTGTGACTCACCAGCAATGATAGATTCTCAGAGTTTGACAGATGAATTCAGAGGGAAAGTTCTTTGCCCCAATATTTTGAAACGTTCAACATCTTAGTTACTTCAGCGTGAAGAATCATGTAGGATGGTATAGTTGCTATATTGCAGAAACAGATATTTATTTGTTCCTAGTATTCATTTTTATCATGCTCACTCTGGAAAAGACTTGTTATTTTTTCCCTTAAAGAGACTGTTTTTCCAACCTTGTCCCATTTTTATGGGAGCTGGTCTGAGAGCTTTAAGATTATTACACACTGAGAGTTATTAGAGCTAGCCAGGGGCAAAACCAGCCTTTACTTCCTACAGTTTGCCTGAATTTTGAGATCAGGCAAAGGCTGATCAACTTTGCCCCTTTTCGAGTACTCTTCATGAACAGGACTCATCTTAGAATTCAAGTAGCCTGTGCCATTCTGCCTTATTCAGTTTGGAACATGCAGTATGTAAAAAGTACTAAATATCTCTGAGCAGTCTTATTAACCTTTCTCACTATCTTTTCACAGACATTTGGAGACAAAACAGGAGCTGTTAAAATGATTAAATGGTCTCCTGATAATAGTGCTGTACATAGTAACCTGGGGAACATGGAGGTCTTTCTTTATGGAGTGTGTTTGGAGCCCAGCTGATTTGTACACTTGGAGGAGACTTTGCGTGAGTGAATAAAGAAAACTTTAGATAAATAACCTGGTATTTCCCTAACAGCTCATATATTCAGAAATGCAACTCATGGGGCTACCTTTAAAAAAAAAAAATCACTCTTAATTTTTTTTTTTTGTAACTTATCTAAAACAGTAGAGCTTAGTGAGTACATTTTCACATGTACACATCAATGCCCTTTGCCCTTATTCCTTGATGAGTACATTTTCACATGGGCACATTAGTGTACTTTGCCCGTATTTTCCCTTCCTTTTCACCAGATAGCTGCCTCCTTCTTCATGCCATGCTATATGTATATTTGTTTTTAAATCTAGACTGACAGTACTCATGATAAAAGCATGCAGTATTTTATCTGTATTTCCCAGCTGCCACTGCCCCTCTCTCGTTTCCCCATCTCGTCTGTCTTCTAGGACCACTACTCTACCCTCATCATAGTTCTCTCTCACTGTCGTGTCCTGTGTAGATTCTGCTTATGAGGAAAAATGGATAATCTGTCTTTCTGAGTTGGCTATATTTCACTTAACATGATCTCTAAGTCTATCCATTCCTGTTTTATTCTTATAGCAAAACATTTTGTGAAATTCAGATTTAATTTGTTGAGAATATGATGATTCTTCAAACATTCACCTTCCTAAAACTGACAGTTGATTAGATAATTACTTACTGATTCCAAATACTAGGGAAAATACACTTTTTTTTTTTTTTTTTTTTTTTTTTTTGGAGCCCAGTTGTGTATATGAGCTCATGCTAAGATTTAAGGGTGACTGCTGAACTGTGTAGCACACACCTCTAATCCCAGCATTCAGGATGCAGAATCGGGGGTTCTCTGTGATTTTGATGCCATCCTGGGCTACATAGTCTCAAAACTAATGCTATAAAAAACCAAACCAAAAGTGAAAGTGACTGTTCTTTAAAGTAGAAATACATAATAATGCATGAGTATTTCATTTTCATGCACTATTATGTATCTCTGTTTCTAAGGAGTGGTTTGTGTATACTGTGTAATTAGGAGACAATCGAGTTAAGTTTCTATTCTGTTTTAGTTATAGGTCTGAGTGGTACCAAAAAAGATCCCCTTAAGATCAATTCTATGGTAAGTACTTTCTACATAAAACATAAAATAAGAAAGCATTTTTTATCTCAGCAGATTTTTTTTCCTATATAGTTCATTTTTGGTGAAGTTTATTTTCCTGTTTAAGATGGGCTTTGCCAGGTGATAGTGGTACACACCTTTAACCCCAGCACTTAGGAATATAAGGCAGGTGGATTTGAGGCCAGCCTGGTCTATAGAGCTAGTTCTAGAACAGCCATGACTACACAAAGAAACCTTGCCTTTAAAAAAAAAAAAAAAAAAAAAAAACCAACAAGAAAACAGATGGGGTTCCTTGCTGTGAACCAACATTTAGCCTCAAACTATATAGGCCAGGCTAGCCTTGACCTAATAGTCCTCTTTGCCCTGCCTTTGGAGTGACTTTGTCTTGAGAAATAAGGTAGATGATTCTGACAAATGACATCATCCGGTTTATACACACACATATACCTCATATATAGACACAAAAGTGTAAGTTTTCAGTATAATAGTTCTGAAACTATTGGCTGTGGTGACACATTATTTATGATTTCTTAAAGCTTGCCCGAGGATTCAGAAAGCAAAGCCAGCCCCAAGCTATAGAGACCAGGCAGTGGTGATACACACCTTTAATCCAACCACTTGGGAGGTAGAGGTAGACAATCTCTGTTAGGAAATATATCCAGTCCTAAAGAGAAACAGCTCACACAAAGATGATCTCAGCACTTGGGAATACACACCTTTAATCCCAGGACTCATGAGAGGTTTTTAAGACAGGAGCAGGGTCTCAGGGCTGGCATCCAGTCTGAGAGTTTAGTCTCTAGCCACGTTGAGGAGAGTATAGCAGTCTGAGTGAATCTGAGGAGCAGTGAAGTCAGGAGCACAGATACACATATGCACACATGAAATAAACAATGTTAAGCTTTCAACAATTTGCAGCAGTCTGTACCTGTAGTGAGATAGGTTGTAAGTTATTTCTCCCTGAATAAACATCTATTCGGCCCATTTGTTTATCCTGATCCTAATTTAACCGTGTTATGTACCTCACTCATCATTTTCTTGGATTACAGATTAGAAATAACTGTCTTGAAAAATACTATGATGGAATCTAGTTACACAATATTAATTCTAATTGGGCTTGGAGAAGTACATTTAAATCTTTTCACTTTATACTTCACAACTGAAGAAACCTCTCTCTAGAGGCCAAGACAGTGCAACAGAAAGATCAAGCTGAAACAAAGACTCTGGTGTTCTTTGCTATATACAAAGCTGCATCTGTTGTAGACGCTTCTTCACTGAGCTTCTAGTCGCCTACTCAGAGTTGTCGTTTGTAAAATCTCTTTGTACTTGAGATGTTACAGAAGCATTTTTAGAATTGGAACCCTGAAGTTGAACCTGAGAACATTATTCAGTGTTCAGTGTTTTACCATTCTAAGTAGTGTTTCCTCTGGAAACAGATAAGGTGTACTATATGGCTAAGAATCATTGGTTGTGATTTTTTTTTTTTTTTAATGTGTCTATGTGGGCATGCTACTGTGTGGATGTCAGAGGACAACTTTATGGTGTTCTTCTCTCCACCATTACGCGGATGCTGGGGGATCAAACTCAGGTTCTCATACTTCCACACCTTGCTGAGCCACCTTTCTGAGCCCTGGGTGTGACTCTTAGAGTCTCTGTTATTTGTCATGGTTTCTCCAGCATTCCAAAGACAACAGTGGTGTCATTGGTTATTTCATTCACTGTTTTCAATATTTAACCCAAGTTACAAAGGAGATAAAAATAACTTTTTGCTGCTTTGACATTTTTTCTTCAAGAGCTGGGGTGCAGAAGGCTATCACTTGTGGGTGATCAGCGGATTTGGTCCTCAGTACACTGAAATTGAGTCTGACCTCAGGAGTATAGTAAAACAGCCCAGCATTTTGCTGTTTCAGTTTATCAAGAGTGTGCTCACTGTAAACCCTTGCATGGTAAGTAATTAAAGCTGTGGGCACTTTCATTTTGTTTTGTTTTTGTGGTTTCATTTCGTTGTAGTGCCTCTTAGCAAAATTTTAGACCCTTTTCTATGACCTACATCCTGTTTTCTTACATGAAATAAAGGCTTTAAAATAAAGAGTTGATTAGGACTCCAGAACTCTAGTTGTGATCATATCTGGCACAAAAAATGTAGTTATGATACAAAAGGCTTACTCATTAAGTTGTAAATTTTAAGGAACTCTTTGAAGAACATATGTCTAAGAGCCTGCTTTGGGAAGCATTGCCCCAAATTACAATTTATTTTCTTACTTGTAGTATTACAAAGTACAATATAAACTTCCCTGTAACGAGTACAGGTTTTTCTGCCCGCTGCCGCTGGTCTTGTCCCGCCGCACACCAGCCCCAAATAATACACAGAGACTCTGTATTTGGTACAATACTGTTGGCCTGGTTACTTGTTTCTTATCGGCTAGCTCTGCCTTAATTATTAACCCATTTCTGCTGATCTATGTATTTTCACATGGCCTTCTCTTACCGGGGAGGCGGCTGGCGTCCAGCTCTCTCCAGACTCTCCATCTTGACTCCTTTCTTCCTACTTCCTATTTCCTCCTTGTCTCCTAGTCCCTCCTATCTTCCTTTCCTATTGGCCAACAGTGCTTTATTATTAACCAGTATGAGAAACATACAGAATGACATCTCCCATCACTTCCCATTTTATTTCTCTGATTAATATGTATTATATGATCATATACTTTAATGTGCTACTGTTATATGCTGTGAGTATATATCTCAGTACCTATTATCAATAGCTTTTTGAAGATATTTGCTGTAGCAAGTTATTTAAAACTTATAACACATTAAAAATTAATGTGAAAATAACCCAGATCTCAGAGTTTGATACTATTTGTCTTTATGAGGCTAGGGCTACAATGTAAGTGGTTGAAGTTAAAATTAAAAAAAAAAAAAAAAAATACCATGTTGCTAATTACCTAAAATCTATTTTCACATGAAATTTTCATGTGAAAATAGATTTTAATAATGAAAATTAGCATCCCCACTAGTAGTAAAACAGTTATAAATAAAGAATAAAAGAAAAAAAAAAGGAAAATTAAGGATTCCCAGAAAAATAAAAATAGAGTATATTTCCTGCTCCTCCCCATTCCAGATCACTTTAAAGCACCCCTCTGGGATGGAGAGATGGCTCAGTGAGTGGGTAAATGAGCTCTGGCAGGTGGGCATTGCAGCCTGTCTGTGGTCCCAGCAGGAAGGTGGTGGTGGTGGTGATTCCAGAGCAAGCAGGCTAGTCTACCTAGCCAGGCTATCATTCTCCAGGTTCACCAAGAGACCATGCTTCAGTCTGTGAGATGAAGAATGGCTACTGAGGAAGAGACCTGAAGTCAGTCTTAGAGCACATGTGCATACACACGCAAACACACATGCATACATACATATGTGTACACCATACACACACGAAAGAAATAAAGCACGCTTGTTGATATTTTGGACTAAATGGGAAGGGATAGGATACCACTGTCTTATTTGAATATTAGAAATCTTCCCTCCTTGAGAATATTGGCCCTCTAAAACCCAGGGCATAATTAACTAAAAGCAGAAGCTGTTGCATTTGTCTGAATATCCATAGAAACTTGCACAGTCAGCTGTAAAAATTTATACCTACATATACTTCTTCAGGTGTAGTTTCTCAGAGTATCACCATTTAGGGGTGCTAACGAAAGGTACTGTTCAAATGTTTGTAAACCTGCAAAAAGTTTGGCAAAGCATTGGCAAAAACACGCTGTACAAAACCTTATTTACAATGAAAACCACTAAAATATTGTTTCATATATACATATATATATAATACATACACATATATGTATCATATATACATATGTGTTATATATATATATTATGTAGATTTGGTCATCTGAAGAAAATCTACTGAGATATATAGTACATGTTCAAAAATAAAATTGAAACAGCATGTTACTTAATTGTCCCTACCTAATACTGAGTATTTTTTCCCCTTTTGCCTGTCTAGAGTAACCAAGAACAGGTGTTGCTTCAGGGAGAAGATCGCTTGTACTTAAACTGTGGAGAAGCCTCTGCAAACCCAGAATCCCAAGAGTTCTGCACGCACTGGTCATATACCCACTGGGAGAAGAGCCCATTTGCAGATGGAGGTCTGGAGTCTCAGGGTTAAGCACTTTACTTGGACATCGGCATTGGCATGTTGTACAGGTCAGTGTTCGTTTACTTACTACAAGGGACTCATTCATTGGTAAGGTGTCACTTGGAACCAATTTTTAATTATTTTCATTGCTGTATCTCTTTTAATGCTTTTTCTTTCTATTTGATTCAGAGTACATGCTCACCATTAATAGTGTCAAGAACTAGAAGTTTATTTCTTTTCCCCTCTATGAAGATACTTTTATTTCACTTTGAGCCTCTGTTTTGCTTAATCTAGCTCTGTGGATTTGCATAGCATGGAAAGCAATGATTTGACTAGTACCTGGTACAGCTGACTTTATAGTTTCAGTAATTATCACTTAACAATGCACCCAAATTTCAAATTTCTCAACATTTGAGAAACTTATTGTTTATAATTTTGTCATTATTTGGATTTTTCCAAATTGTGGATTCATGCTGGTACCACATTTAAATTAGCAGGTTCTTTTAGCAATTGTGACGGATTGAACATTTGATATAGATTAATTCTGAAATTTTATGCCAATTAAAATAAATTTGGTGCAGTGAGTAAACTGAAATTTCTTGAAAGAAATTAAATTTGTATGTATAGTTTCAAAGTCCTGAATATTTTCTTTCTCCTTTTGATGCTGAAATGTAGCAGAGCCTGTTCTTGGGTTAGTTTCTTTTTGTCAGTTTCTTTTTTACTTTCTTTCCTTTTGAGATAGAATCTTGCTGTATAGTTGGTCTGGAATTCACAGTCTCTTGTCCCAGCTCTCCCGACTGCTGGGACTATACACGTACACTACCACACTAGCGTCTTTTAATCAGTTCCCTAGTTCCATGATTCTTTGCCTTCTGCTTATATCTCACTGGTTTACTTCAGCGTTTGTGTTATTTTCAGTTGTTTTTAATGAAGATAATGAAAGACAGGATAATGGTGATTCTGTCAAGGGTTAAAGGAGGAATGACTCCTACATTGAAATATAGTATGCACTAAAACAAAATGTGTTTAACATACATAAATTCATGGAATAAAAAAATGTGCATACCATTTTATAATTAGTAACATTTTTGAAATATAAAATTGCATTAGCTACTTCCTTGACTAAAATTTTCCACTGCTCCCTTCTCTCCTGTAGCCATTTCTCTGCTATTTTCATTTCCCCATACTTTGAACTATTCATTCTACACTGGCATCAATGCCAGTTCTGCCTAGCCAGGTCTGTGTTACCAGAGGGCCAAGTAGAGCAGAGGATCAAAGAAGGTAGGTTTGGAACTAAAAAGTCCATCAGGCAATAACAATATTGAATTTTATTCCAGCTCAAAAATTCAGTGATTCTTAGCCGTCCATGAAGCACCCTGTAGACACACAGATATTTCTGACGTGAGGTCTGCAGGTAGCCAAAACACCCAGACAGTACCGCGGAGGTCTGCAGGTAGCATCTAGACACGCAGATAGTTCCGACGTGAGGGCTGCAGGTAGCATCTAGACACGCAGATAGTTCCGACGTGAGGGCTGCAGGTAGCATCTAGACACGCAGATAGTTCCGACGTGAGGGCTGCAGGTAGCAGCAGGGTTTGGTCATCTGACAGTTCACTGTGTTCATGTCTGCAGATGAGCTCGAAGTGTGGGTTCACCTAGGTCTTTTTATCCCCTTACCCATCTCTGTCCTTTTAGTCTTACATAGTGATAAAATAACTGATAAAGTATCTGTTAAATGGTTATTTACCGTAAGGGTAAACAAGTGGTTCTCAGAACATTTCTCTGCTTTGGAGACCTGGTAAACCCTAATGAGAAAGGAACAATAATAAATGCTAATAAAAATGCCACAGTTGTGCTCCTAAGACATTTAAATTGTAGTAGAATTTTTATTTCAAATTCCATAGAATGTTTTAGAGCTGGAAGGGCCTTGGAAATCATACAGCCCACCTAGATTTGTGCATGAGAAAACTGAAACTCAGGAGGTTAACACAACTCATCCAGCATACACAAAGATGCACTGGCCAGCCTAGTCTACATTAAAGAAAAAAGTTCAGTGTACTTTAAAAGTCTAGGTATTGAATGTTGACTCATAGAAGTACTGAAACTTGTAATTTCCTTTGTGGGCTTTTGTTTTGTTTTGTTTTTTTCTTTTCTGAGACAGGGTTTCTCTGTGTAACTTTGGAGCCTGTCCTGGAACTAGCTGGCCTTGAACTCACAGAGATCCGCCTGCCTCTACCTCCCAAGTGGTGGGATTAAAGGTGTGCGTCACCCAGCCCACCCCCCCCCTTTTTTTTTTTTTTTTTTTTAATTTAGAGTTGCCCTGCTCTTTGCTTGCTTGCTTACACTGGAGCCTACCAATTGCATGCAGAGTAACAGTGATCTTTCTGGGTAGTGTTTATATAGTGCTAAAGCTTTGCTGGCTAACCTTCTTAGCCAGTCATGTGGACTCCTTGGAGAAACTAGGGGCATGATCTCATTTCCCTTCTCACTTACCCTCTCGTAGGTTAGGACCACATCCTCCATGAGAGTTGATTTGTTTGTGTGGATTTCTATTTGTGTGCTTACTGTATAATTTAGAGTTCATCTAATAAGCTCCAGCTAATTCTGTGCTGTCTGCTCATCGTCTGGGATACTGAACTATTTTCCTGTTTGTGTGGTCAAGCCTTCTCTGTTTTATGCAACTTAACTTCCAGATTAGAAGCTTTTGCATACAGCACTTGTTAGAAGCAAAGTTAGTAACTGGCAGTATAAACAGTGCCTTTTTCAAAGTTGTTTTTTTTTTTTTTTTTTTTATTTAGTTTTCTTAGTTACAAATTTACAAAGTACTGGAACACAATGTGAAATTAAAACACAAAACCCTTTTAGTTTGTGGCTATGTTTCTTCTAATGTTCAATGTTTTGTATACGATAAACATTGGTTTCTAAAAGGTCTTTATTACTTAGTGTTCTAAAGATAATTGGTTTTATAATTAACCTGGCTCTAACTATTTTAAAAAATTATTTGTCACAAAATGTGGGATGTAAATATCAGACACTTCATTGGGGAGGTCAGTAGTGAATTTTAAAGGCTATTTTGCTCACATCCCCCTAGTTTTATCAGGTGTGGAAGATTATGCTATTTTGCAAAGATCTAATGTAATCTTTTAGTCACACTGGCTAGATAAAACAAGCCTAGGCTGAGACAGTTTAGCAGGAAAAAAGAAGGAAAGCAGTTCATTTCCATTCCAGAGAGACTGGAAACCCCTTTGGTAAGAGTGGTGAGGGTCTGCTCTGTACCTTAGCACCGTCTCCCAGTGATGCGTGTAGCATGGCTCCTGTGCCGACTGTATGACTCAAGATTATGCGTGTGGCATGACTCCTGTGCCGACTTTATGACTCAAAATTATTACTTGTTAGCTGCTCTTTTTGTTCCACTATTTCTGTACACAGCATTAAGTATATAGGACAAAGTTCAGATGACACATAGATCAAAAAGGGTGACACTAGGAAAAATATGTGTACTTTGTCTAGTCATAAACTATTCAGATGAAAATTTTAAGAAATTGATTTTAACTTGTATTTGGGTTTTAAAGATAGATCATTTATAATTTGTAGTATGTCATAGACTTTTGAAGCCTAAAAGAATAGATTTTTTTTTTTTTTTTGTTTTTTTGTTTTTTTGTTTTCTGTAGGGATATACATTAGAGTGTGATAATTTGATAAGCTTTTACTGACTCTTTATGTTGGAATCACTTTTGCAGTGACATGCTAGCTCACATATCACTTTTCACAGGAATTAGTGAAACATCAAAGTTTGGGAAGTGTAGGGTTCTTTAATTTTTTTTTTTTTTTTTTTTTACCCAGTGTCATTGGTACTGTGCCACTTACTCTGGTCCACCTGTTACATTCTTTTTTGAGTAATTGAAAGCTGTTAATTAAGTTAAGTTGACTATTCTAACCCTTTATGGGCTAACTGTATTTAGAGCAATACAAGTGCTTTGGGTATATTGCTTTTACTTGATCCTCTTCTACCTTTACACAATTTTATTGGGTTTTATTATACTTTACATGGCTTTCTGATTTGGATTCATTTTTCTTGAGTCAAATTAAAATTAATCTGAATAAATTGAAGCTTTTCTTAATCCAGGAACAGAAGACTCTTCCATCATTCTGTTTTCTGTTAATTCTCACTCCTCTTCCTCCAGCTGCTCATGAAAGCTAATTAGTAGACCAAGAGAGACATAAGAGTCTGTGAAGCTAAAACTTACTCCACATTAGAAACTCACAGAATTTTCTATACGTTTGAAAGTTTGATAGCACTGATAAAATGACACCGTGAACAAAGGTGTAAGCTAGATATCATGGGAGGCTGTGGATACCTTTGGTGCTTCAGGAGATTAGCATCCTGTATAAGGGTTCTTGTTGATCAGTGTCATTGAACAGCCTAATAGAAAAATAGTAGCTTAAGCTCATAAACAAATGCTCAGTTCCAAGGGTTCTGCTACTAAAGCCACTGCTTGGCACCTTAAACATGCAAGAAGCTGAATCTCATGCTGTGCTGTTATTGCTATAAATTGAAATGTATTTCATAAGTCTCACCAAACTGATATGTTATTTTCTATAGATTTCCAGCACCTATCTAGAAAGCAATTGGCCTATACGGGTGAGTTGTTATTTTGTTGGTTTTTGTGGTAATCATTCTAGGAGTTGAACCCTTATAGATTTGTAAGAGTGCAATTTTAATCTTTGGTGTCTCTACACTTTTGCCACTTTTTAGCTATCAATATTTGAGTTTTAATTTAGCATTTTATATTTAAATCACTTAGCAGACATTTATTTGTAGTCTCTTCACCTTATATTTTATTAAGTACTTTGTTTCTAGTAAAGTGTATATATTTGTAGGAAAGAGCTTTTAATTTTTCCTTTTAAACAGTTTTCAGCTATTGATGAACTTGGACAGAATATCGCTGTGGCTGGCAAGTTTGAGGTTTGCACATTATTCTTTACTCACCAAAAAATGGAAACTTTTTGGGAACATTACTCAGGTTAGTCTTTTTTTTTTTTTTTTTTTTTTTTTTTTAACTAAAAATACATTTCAAGATACAAAGCATAAAGATGAAAAAGGAACTGATAGTGAGGCTAGAGATGTAGCTCAACTATAAAACACTTCCCATATTCACTGGGCTTGGCAGGGACGGAGAAGTGGGGAGACAGATTTGGTGTTGGATAATTGCCAGTAAGTCACTTTTGATGAAATACTTGATAATTTGATAAAAGATCTTGAGTTGAGATAGTTGGGTTTTCATTTTTGGTTAAGATCATTGACAAGTGCTGGAAGATGACTACCATTTGTGGTTTCTATACAACTAAGGGAACTCATCAGTTCAAATTCCTAGAGGCCATTTAGATGCTTGGTGGAAATGGCAAGTCACCTGTAATGCCATCATGGGGAGGTAGAGATGGGGGATCCCTGGAACAAGCAGCCCGGAGAAACTAGCCATATCAGCCAGCTCTGGCTTTGATTGAGAGACATTACCTCAAAGAATAAGATAGAAGAGTCATCAAAGAGTATTCCAGATATCAAACCCTGGTCCATATGTACACAAAACATACACACTCACTCACACAAGTACATAGATGTGAAAAGAAGGAAAAAGATTTGTAACAATAATTGTATAGCTTAGGTTTAATGTAATCTTTAAAATTGAGGTATCAGATGTGGTGAGACTAAATGTCTAGAAATGTAGAGATCATTCTGTATGTGATATGTGTATTTGTATAGCAGAGTCGGGATGGAGGGTCAGAGGGGAGAATTAATTAGATATTATAAGAATCAACCAGGAAGAAAGAAGGAAAATTAAAGTAGGTGTCTTTTGTGTATCAAGTACTTTAAAATGTTTTTTTATGTTATTATAAACCCAGTTAGGACACTAATACTACCATTTACTAAAAGTTGGGATTCAGGCACTCATCTGATGAAGAATAAAACCAGAATTTAAATCAAGTTGTTTTAGATGTAGGATTAATGATGCCATCTGGTATTGAGGTATTTTGAACAACATAGGTATTTCTTTATAGGAGTTAAGAGTATCTTTTTTTTTTTTTTTTTTTTTAAGGTAAGATATGGTACATTATTAATAAAGGCCCTGGAGAAATAGGCAAGAGAGAATGAATCAGAAATAATTTGAGCTTCCTAAGAGTATTTTGTTACTTTATTGAAATTTTGGGTAACATAATTAAGGTAAATACATCTTAATATTTTCTTTTAAGGAGCAAAATATGATTGTGACTGGTGGATTAGCCTGGTGGAATGACTTTATGGTCCTTGCGTGTTATAACTTAAGTGACCGTCAAGAAGAGGTAACTTTTTCCCCCCTAAGAAATAATAGATTTTTAATTTTCAAACTAAGCAGGATTTAATTTTAGGTATACAGCAATCCATTAAAAACTGAACAACATTTTAATTTAATAATTTATCATGTTACAATAGAATTAGTGTTCTTGGTTATTTATGTTCTTTTTTAAGGTGACAATTTAAATTTGTAGATAACCTTTTATATCATAGCACCTAAAAAGCTGAGACAGAAGGATTATGAGTTCAGGTCCATTCTGAGCTAAATATTAAACCTGTCTCAAAAAGTAAATGAACTTAAAAAGGCTATCCTTTTTAGCTAGTAGATAATATATAAAGATTGGTAATAAAACATTAAAAGCAAAAAATAGATAAGAATGACTGTTTTTAAGGATAGGTTTATTAATTTATTGATTTGTATAGTGGTCTTGAAGTTTTGGTAGTCTCGGTAGTAAGATTTGAGTACACAAAATCTGAAACATGGTCTCATAATAATACATTACTCTTGATCACATTACCTTTAGTTATTTATAAGAAGTACTAGATAGCCAAAATAAAAATACTCTCACTTTTTGCTAAATCATTGGTAATTTTTTTAACTCCTACTACTTTAAAGTGAATTGGAGGTAGTGGGTGGTATATAGATAAAAATATGACTGATACCAAACATTCTTGGTAACCATCTTTTGTTTTTATAAATTGCTTTTTGTTTTTTTTTTTTTTCCCCCTTTAGCTCAGAATCTACCTACGAACATCAAATCTGGACAATGCCTTTGCTCATGTCACCAAAGCACCAGCAGAAACATTACTGTTGAGTGTCTTCCGGGACATGGTGGTAGTGTTTAGAGCAGACTGTTCAATATGCCTTTATAGTATAGAAAGAAAATTTGATGGGTAAGTTTATCATGGGTGAGTGACTTTTGTTCCTGTTTGTGTGTCCTCTATTATATTCTCTAAAAACCTTTCTCCATCCTCATAGTTTTCATTATAAGGAGTTTTGGTGATGTTTATGTAGCAGCTATGTAGAAAAGAGAAGAACCTGTGCTAACTGCTTGAACTTGTCTTCCTGTGTTAGTGGTGGTGGTGGGTGGGGGAGGGGGATAATAATTTTAGCTGAGATAAATCTTAGATACTTTTTTCACAATTTACAAGTAGGTGGCTAACAGCTGTCCTGCTTTCTGAACACTTGGAAAAAGTGGAGGAAGTATCCTTAGAAAGCTCACTTAGTCTCTGCTGCAGTGGATGATGTAGTCTGCAGCACAGAAGCCCAAGTCCTACTGCATTCATTACATGTAGCCCTGTATTGTTGACATTTAGTCAGCATACAGTGTGTAGGCCATACTACTTGGGTTTTCCTTTTGTTCTTAGAAGTATGTTTGTTTAATTAGGACATGACATATATTTGCTGAAATACTGTGATGTGTTAATAATACAAAGATAAAAAGTTAAGACATTCCTACTTCATTAATTAAACTTTTGTCATTTCACAACCAAACAGTTGTCTCTGCCCACCACCACCCCAATTCCCAGGTGGTTCTATTCATATAGCTGCTTCCATACTACTGGTTTTCGGTGGTGTAGTTGTGTTGTGGTTTTTTTTTTTTTTTTTTTCCTGCTTTCCAGCATTTTGCTGCCTTTCTTGTCTTATTCCTGTATATGTTCCTTGGACCCCTTAACATTAGTAGTCCTGTCAGAAGGGTATTTAGGGAGGCGAGGACAATAGGAAGAAGATATTTGGGTCAGCTGTAGACATAAAATGTGCTGTAATATGGAGAAAAACAACATTGTTGAGCTATGAGCTTTTTTTGTCTTTACAGTTCGAATACTACGGCTAATGTTCAAGTTCTTCAGGAAGTCTCCATGTCACGGTATATTCCTCACCCTTTCCTGGTAGTGTCTGTCACACTGACATCAGTGAGTACAGAGAATGGAATCACCTTGAAAATGCCACAGCAGGTACTAATACATTTTCAAAGCTCTTAGGAGTTTACATTTCCGTCTTTATGTCAATATTAGGACCTGTTAATTTGTTCAGCAAATTCAAACCAAGTGTCTATGTTGTACCTTGCATGAAGATGCTGAGTGTTAATGGCAAACCAAGCAGACTAGTTTCTGGGTCAGCATTAAACAGTAATTACACATATATAAACTTCTCTGAGGGCATATACTAGAAACCTGATAACAGCCTGTATAATCATCAGCTTATAGAAAGGGCTTCATAGAGATATTTAACTTAGTGAAGATCAAATTAAAAAGTTGGAATATAAAAAAGAGTTAGCCTGAGGCCACAGCACTACAAGGCAAGTTTTGCTTCAATTATCATCACCCTTTAGGAAACAATGAGGCTGATTAACAATCAGGCCTCTCAGGACAGAGTGTGAGCTCCCTGTTAAATTCCAGACTCGGTTCAGGATCGTCTGCCAGGGAGCTTGTAAGGAAACTCAGAATTTTGAGCATGCAGTAACTCTTATTTTTCTGAAAACTCATGAAGTTGTCCCAGAGTAGTATTATAATCACCTGTAACAATGTCAAATACTAGGATTGTTTAATAATAGGCTTTTTAGGCTTTTTTTTTTTTTTTTTTGGTTTTTCGAGACAGGGTTTCTCTGTATTGTTTTGGAACCTGTCCTGGAACTCACTCTGTAGACCAGGCTGGCCTTGAACTCACAGAAATCTGCCTGCCCCTGCACCACCAACAGCTGGCTTAATAGCCGCTTTTTGAAGAAAAGACATATATATATATATATATATATATATATATATATATATATTCTTCTAAAGAAATATGTAAAATATAGTGGTGAAATCTACCATCTTAAAATGAAGGTCTGGATATACAGCTTAGTGGTAGAACATTGACCTGGCATGCATATGGCCCACTATGAAAATTAGTCATAGTATAGTAAATTCTTAAGTCCTTTCAAGGCCTTTGAAAATGTTTGTGGAATTTGTCTACATGTGAATGCCCAGATTGCCAGTGTCTTAATTCACGTGTGTGTATTTGTTTTCCTTTTCCTGCCACTCAGCTACATTTATCTATTGTCTGAGTGCCTGACTCTGATGGTTCCCAGATATCTTTTAAATTCTGTTTTCAATCTCATTCCTACATTTGATTAGAAGATCCTCATTTTATGACAGGCATTCCAAGTTTAATGTTGTCCCCTCCCCCTTCCTGCACATTCTTGACAAGTGTTGTGCCACTGGGCTACATCTACAGTTTGCCAGTTCATATATAAGCAAGAATATTAAGTATTATAAAGCTGGGATTACATAAGGCAACTGATTTTTACTTCCTCTGACTGAGCCCTAAATGATACCGAAAGCTTAAACCTATCAATTAAGCGGGTATCAAAATCTGAGACACAGAAAGCAGCAGATAGCCCCTCTCTTCTCGAGTCTCCTTTAGCTTATGCAGCCATAGGCTTCCCCATGTTTGTTCTGGAAAGGCTTAGGTGACATCCCAGGCTCTTTCCTTCTGTGTTAGCTTTTCAGCCTTAGCATAGTACTTATGTTAGCATATCCATCTCTGCTCAGTTGCCACACACATTTCTATTTGAAAATCTCAAATTTCTTTCCAGTTTAATGTGGGTGAGTGGGGGAAACATACTCATTTGCCCTTCCCTGATTGTTCCTCCTTGCTGATGTCCTCAACTTTTCAAGAAAGATTTATTATTTGTAATTATGTGTTTTGTGTGTGTGTGTGTGTGTGTGTGTGTGTGTGTGTATCTATCTGTGGGTATGTGCATGTGTGTGTGCAGGTGCTGGAGGAATCCTGGAGCTGGAGTTACAGGCCATTGTGAGCAGTCAGCGTGGGTGCTAGGAACAGAACGTGGGTCCCCTGTGATGAGGAAATACTCTTAACCACT
Source organism: Phodopus roborovskii (assembly GCF_943737965.1). Classification (NCBI taxonomy): domain Eukaryota; kingdom Metazoa; phylum Chordata; class Mammalia; order Rodentia; family Cricetidae; genus Phodopus; species Phodopus roborovskii. Next base: position 127,277 of record NW_026125382.1, on the reverse strand, counting down.
TTAGCCATCGCTCCAACACCAACCTCAATCCCTCCAGTACCTTGAAGCCATCTCTGGTTCAGACATGCTTTTTCTAATTTTTTTTTTTTTTTCATGCCTAAGTCAGCACTAAATTCTGTTCTATTTTTAAGTCAAAATAATCTTCCTCTTTACATGTGAAAATACTTGATCTGTCTGCTAGTTGGTTTAAAGCAGAGTTTCTCAAGCTCTCCTGTGTGCTTATTGAGGCAGGGTGGTAGAATTTACAGTAGTAATTGTAGTCTCTTTATGCTGGCATTTGATTGAAATGTCCATAGTAAAATGTGCAGAGTAATTCCTCATTCCTGAAGTCAATATAGTAATTAGTCCTAACTAGGCTTTTATTTTATTTTATTTTATTTGAATGATTCTTTTGTTTGAGAGGCACGTGTGGTAGTTTGTGTCCTGCTACCCCATTGACCGACTTTCCAAGCTTTCCTTGAAAATCTGTTGTCATCCATCTTGATCATTCTCCCTTTTTCCAGTGGAACTGTCCTGTTCTAGCTCTGTTTTTTCATTTACATTTCATGCTTAACTTATAATACTAGCCCTTTCCATACTACCTGAAACTTCCTGACCTTCCAAGTCTCTCTAGACCCTTTTAAGCCTTCTCTAGCTAGGTCATTGAAATGACCTCTGATTTTTTTTTTTTTTTTTTTTTTTTTTTTTTTTTTTTTTGTGGACTTCTGGAGTTCTCTTAGTTCTTGCAGAATAACTCTGTTCTGCACTCATAGTCACTAACTGCACAGTGGTATGCTTTGTTCCATCATAACCAGGACACTTTATCCTCAGAGTCTAGCAAAGTGGCTATACATGGTGCAATCCCAGGAACTGTTGTTGGTTGTTTAACCTTTAAATTTTACTAGGTGGAGAGGGAATGTCAAGAACATGTCTATTCATCAGTATCGATTCGTTTCTCTTCCTGACATTTCAGGCTCGCGATGCAGAGAGCATAATGCTCAACCTTGCTGGACAGCTCATCATGATGCAGAGGGACAGGTCAGGCCCTCAAATCCGGGAAAAAGACAGTAACCCTAACCAAAGGAAACTCGTGAGTAAAAGTATAAGGCATTGCAAGCCCTGAGAAGTTATGAGGTTAGGCTTTGTGAGTAGAGGGATTTAAATGGAGAGCAGTGTGTTGTGATTAGAAACTAAGGGAATAAATAAAATTCATCTTACAACTCAGCTAAGAAGAGTGAAGGGCAAGTCCCAAAATACTAAAGTGTCTCATTTTCCAGATGTTACTGCATAGTAAATTTCAATTTCTTAGATTTCAGTGCATATCCTTTGAAACATCACTGCTGTTATCTCTGATTCTAAATAAATGTCCCTACTTTAAAAACAACAAAATACTAATTCTGAAAGTCTACAAAGCTAGTACCTATAAGCTTGAGCCTACGTGTTTAATAGGCAAACCAGAACAGCAATTCTTGTGTCTCCTCCTTCAGCTGCCGTTTTGTCCTCCGGTTGTACTAGCCCAGTCGGTGGAAAATGTCTGGACTACCTGTCGAGCAAATAAGCAAAAACGTCACCTTCTGGAGGCCCTCTGGCTGAGCTGTGGTGGTGCAGGGATGAAAGTGTGGCTCCCCCTCTTTCCTAGGGATCACCGCAAGCCCCACTCCTTCTTGTCCCAGAGGATCATGCTGCCTTTCCACATCAACATCTACCCCCTGGCCGTGCTGTTTGAAGACGCATTGGTCCTTGGTGCTGTCAATGACACTCTACTCTATGACTCTTTGTATACGCGGAACAGTGCTAGGGAGCAGCTAGAGGTGCTCTTCCCTTCTGTGTTGTGGAGAGAACCTCTCAGATCCACCTCCACCATATCCTCCGTCAGCTTCTGGTCAGGAACCTTGGAGAGCAAGCCCTGCTCCTGGCCCAGTCCTGTGCTGCGTTACCTTACTTCCCTCATGTGCTGGAGCTCATGCTGCATGAAGTTCTGGAAGAAGAAGCTACCTCACGGGAGCCCATTCCCGATCCCCTGCTTCCCCACTGTGGCCAAGTTTATCACCGAGTTCCCACTTTTCCTTCAGACAGTCGTGCACTGTGCCAGGAAGACTGAATATGCTCTGTGGAATTACCTTTTGCAGCTGTTGGAAACCCCAAGGACTTATTTGAGGAATGTTTGATGGCTCAGGATTTGGACACAGCTGCCTCTTACCTTATTATCTTACAGGTAACAGTTCTCTTTATAAAAGGATAAGAATTATTGATCTTAATCTTAGAGAGGAAGGTATGTCCTGTGATAATAATGTTTATGGAATTAATGTTCATATTTCTCTATTGTGTATATCTTCCATTTTGAAGAGCTGAAGCTTGCCAAATGACTAGATTTCCTTGAATGTTAAAAAAGGGACATTACAAAAGTATTTCGGCTGTTTACGCCTCAATAGGCCTAAAACAGATTAATGATTTCAGAATATAATTTTAAATAAGACTGAAGGGATGTGTGTGTGTGTGTGTACATATGTGCATCCATTCAGGTAAACACATGCTTTGGTGTGCATGTAAGAGTCAATAGTATTGACCCTTGCCTTCAACCTTGTCTGAGATGGTGTCTGTCCAGCCGGGAGAACTGGGTTTTGTGCTCCTGTGGACTCTGTCTCCATCTCCTCCAGACTACAGATGGATGTGCTTCTGTGTCAGACCGTGCCAGGCTTTTTTATTTTTAACATGGATTTTGAATTCATCAAGCTTGCAAAGTAACTGAGCCATTTCCTCAGATGAAATGTTCTTATTATATGAAATATATATGATATACATGTTCCATTAAAAATACTACATTAGACTAATAAAATGTAAGAAACATTAACAGTGAAAAAATGGTACTTTGGACATGAGTGCTTTCATTACAGTAATAGAAATTTTTCCTTACAGTATGGAGTTGCTGACAGGATTCTGAATAATTTTAATGCAGCATCTGTAGGGGCATCCAATCTCAGCCTTTCTGTGGACAGCTGGGAAGACCCAGGGCTGCCACAATAATAACCTGCATAACACATTTTTTCTAAAATAATGAGATCCCAGAATATTTGTTTTATTATGTACTTGATAAAAGGGCTAGAAAGTTTGTTGCCATTGTGTGATATGAATTTCAAAGGCTACACTGAAGTTCTTTCATTTATACAAAAGCTAACCATAAGCCCAGTTAGATTCTCAGACTGAAGCAAATTTCTTGACATATTTGCTTCATGACAAGTAACTGAAGCCAGAGGAAACAGCCAGGCAGAGGCTAGTGGCCTGAAGCTTCTGGTATTCATTTGGCTAGTTAGCCCTAATCGTTAGTATTCGGGCATCTGTACCGGCCTGCCCTTGGGGTTCTGACAGGATACGCCCCTCAGCTGCTGCCACTGAGAGCACCACCTGTGTGCATTCACTATGTTCCCTTTTAAAGGGCCCTGCCCACCTCCCATCCTTCTCTCTTTCTCTGTCCCCCTTTTCTCTCCTACTGCTCTTGTCCCTGAAGGCCAGTTCTCCCCCTCTCCCCTTTCCCTTTTAAAATCCCTTTTTTTCCCCTTAATTAAAAAAAAAAAAAAAAAAAAAATCCCCAGCTGTGGAGTTGGGACTTTCCTCCCTCAGACTGCCTAGGTTGCTGGGATTGGGGGAAAGAGGCTCTAGCTCAGCCTGTTGGGCAGCTTTCCATGAAAGCAGGCAGGGTGCTAGTTTGTAAAGAAAGTGCTGGAAACACCCAGTGTGTACCAGTGCTGCCTGGCCCTGCTTAAAGCAAAAATTTTAGTCAGCTCTTCAAAAACCACTACAGGAGACAGACAGGCAATACTACATTTAGCTTGCTTCTCTATTGACATTAAACAATTTAGATAACTTTGTTTCCTCATCTCCTAAAATGGGAAGGAATGATGTAACTTTTTACAGAAAGGTGTGATGAATGTAAGGTATATATTATCTGACATGTAACAGTGCAATGAATCATAATATGAACTATACTAGCATAGTGACTGCCTCTCTTTCCCCCATATGGTACTTTTAAAGCTCCTTTTTAATCTTATTGTTAAATTGCCCCCAGCCAGCTAATTCTTGGGATGAGGAAGTGTCAAGAAAAAGACTTACACTATCTTCCAAAATTGTAACACATATATCGATTGTTGTCTTCCTTGGTTATTTTTATAGAATATGGAAGTTCCTGCAGTAAGTAGGCAGCATGCCACCCTTCTATTCAACACAGCTCTGGAACAAGGCAAATGGGACCTGTGTCGACACATGATTCGGTTTCTTAAAGCCATTGGTTCTGGAGAATCTGAGACACCTCCGTCCACACCCACAGCTCAGGTTAGTTGCAGAATTGTACAGCTTCTCTAGGGCATACCACCACAGAGCATCTTTGGCTAAAACTATTGCATGCTGTGTATAACCATAGGAACCCAGTTCAAGTGGTGGATTTGAGTTCTTCAGGAATCGGAGCATCAGTTTATCCCAGTCAGCTGAAAATGTTCCTCCTGGTAAATTCAGCTTACAGAAAACACTAAGTATGCCATCTGGTCCTTCTGGAAAAAGGTAAAAGAATAAAGAACAGTTACTGTTTTCAGAGCATCTGTCACATTGCATTTCAAGGCATTTGTATAATTGAGTCTTAAAAGGATATTTAATTCAATTGCAATTTTTTTTTCATTTACAAAAGCCTTAGAGAAGACTTCCCTTTTCTTTCTCTTTCCTGTTAAGTTCACTCCTGTTCTGTGTAAGTTTTATGCTAAAGTAGATCTAGATGCACTTGTTCTAAATGTAATTAACAGATTACTTCTGATGACAGAGGAGCAAAACAAAAGGTTAGATATTGGGAGAGCTAAAGGACTGGTACATTCTGAGGACCAAAGACTATGTCTTTCCTGGTGGAAAATGGTCTCTGGCACTGTGGCTATAGACTCACAGCAGTGGTGATGGTTGGGATTTCTTCTGGCTTCTGGAAGTCCTTGCATTGCTTCTTGGCTCTTACATTTTCTCTTCTCTAGGTGTTTCTTTTATTTATATTTTTACTACAATCCTGGGCACATATCAAGAGTTAACATGTTGTATTATGATATTTTACTTTTTATCCTGTCACTGGTCATTAATACTCCTCCCCCCATACAAACATACTATAAAATAAAGCCATGGAGGTGTGTCAACAATTGCCAGCCACCTCTGGATTTAAATATTGGTTAAATATTGAGTACTTACCAAAAGCTCAGATGCCAGGCACTGTTCTAAGCATTTGCATGTTTAGGTCTTAATCCTTAAAACTCTGAGGGGTTGTTCCTCTTTGTGCAGGTGAAAAAACAGATGCTCAAAAAACTACTTGATTATGTTCACGTGACTAAGGGAAAGCAGAGTGAACTCTAAATCTGAGAAGTCCTGCTTCTGGTGCCAGGCTTTCTACTGCTCATACCTTCTAGCATGAATTCTAATTGGTGTTAGAGTCAGCTATCAGGATGAAAGCTGAAGGATCAAAGGGCAAAAGCAGCAGCCACTAGAGCTCTTACCTCTACCAATGCTCAGACCAAAGGGAGAGCCTGCCCCTCCGACTGCACCCTCAGACTGACTTCCTAGACTGCGGCCATCTCTGTGAATCATCAGATGCATCTCTCTCCTCTCTCATCCCACCTTATTCCTTTCTCTGCCTGGCCATGTCACTTCTGTTTCCACCTCCTTAGTGCTAGGATTAAAGTGCTGTTGTGTAGCCCATGGTGGCCTTGAACTCACAGAGATCTGTCTGTCTCTGCCTCCTGAGTGCTGGGATTAAAGGTGCACGCCGCCACCGCCTGGCCTGTGTGGCTGACTAAAGTGGCTGGCTCTGCTTTCTGACCCTCAGGCAGCGTTATTTGTTAATCACAGACAGACATCACCATAGCCCTGTTTCTCACTTCGCGCCCACCACTGTGTTACCAGACCCGCAACAAGGTGCTCATGTCTGTGAGAGATGAAAGGCTGTGTTTGTTTTTCATTAATTTTTGTAAGTTTTGTTTTCATGTGTCTGTATAGCTCAAGTAGAAAGGTTTTCTTTTATGTTTTTCCCTTTTTTTTAATAGTATTTCCAAATGCATTATCTCTTTGCTCTCCCCCACCTCCCTTCAACTACATATCTCCTCTTCCTGGTCTGACTTCTTTGTCTCCTGTTTATTATTATTCCATATATATTCAATTCCACAAATTGGTCTTAAGAGGTAACTTTGTGCCTGGCATGGTAGACTACACCTTTAGTCCTAGCACTTGGGAGGCAGAGCCAGGATGATATCTGTGATTCAAGTGTAGGGAGTAAGGTTTTTCCTCCCGCTGCCGCTCTGGTCCTGCCGCCGCCAGCCCCAAATAACACACAGAGGCTCTGTATTTGATATAATTCTGTTGGCCAGGTGCTAGTTTCTTATCGGCTAGCTCTGTCTTAAGTATTAACCCATTTCTGTTAATCTAATATTTCCACGTGTTCTTCTTACCAGGGAGAGGCAGCTGGCGGTTCTTCCTTCTCCAGACTCTCCATCTTGACTCCTCCTTACTCCTTCCTCTTTCCTCCTTGTCTCCTAGTCCCACCTATCTTGCTTTCCTATTGGCCAACAGTGCTTTATTCATTAACCAGTATGAGAAACATATATACATAATGGCATCTCCCATCATTCAAGGGCAGCCTGGACTGTATAGTAAATTCCAGAACTTCATAGAAAGATCTTGTCTCAAAATTTTTAAAAAAGGTAACTTTGTGCCTTAAGTTCTTATGGTATAACATGGAGAGAAGCCCTGAAGGTTTTCTTCCTATTCAGGCATAATTAGATATTGGATCTCTTGCTTACCTTTCAACTTTATCAATGCTACCTGAAAGTGCATGGAGTTAGTTGTTCAGTGAGTTGTTCTTTAGCTGCTTCTGTCTCTTACAGATGCAAAGACAGTGACTGCGCTGAGAACATGTACATTGACATGATGCTGTGGAGACACGCTCGGCGCCTCTTAGAAGATGTGCGGTTAGAAGGACCTTGGCTGCTTTGCAGCCCAGCTAGGCTTTGAACTAATCAGCTGGCTTTGTAAAGAACGTACTCGAGCTGCCCGTGTAGACAACTTCGTAGTAGCCCTGAAGAGACTTCACAAGGATTTCCTGTGGCCACTTCCCATTATCCCAGCCTCTTCTGTTAATTCCCCCTTTCAAAAATGGGAAGTGCCGAACAGGTAATGTGGACTTCTAACAGTTTTACAAAACTTGTATTTTATTTTATATATTTAGACATGTTGGACTTTCTTTCAAGGAACTCTTTTCATTCCATATTTAAGCAAATAAAGGCCAATTTTTTTGTACATTAGCCTCCATTTGGCCAAGGATAGATAGATAGATAGATAGATAGATAGATAGATAGATAGATAGATAGATAGATAGATCAAGTAGAAACTGTTGCCTCTTAAGTCTTTTGGGCTTGAAGCTTAACCCACAAATCTAACCATTATTAAATTATGAACAGGTTTAAAACTGAATGTAAAAGCTCCTATATTTACCTTATTGCAGCAAAGAGTCTAGAATGAGTTAGTCATGAACCTCAAATAAACTTGGCTGTGATTTGCGACAGAACTCACCCCGGTGATCAGTTGTCTTTGACACTTGTGCCATTTCCTGAACTTGGAGAAGAAAAAGTAAAACCATGTTTGAGTAAAAGAAAAAAGTTTGTAAATTCAGATAATTTCCAATTACTTAAACAAAACCTTTTTATCATGGTGTTTGGAAACTTTGGGTTATCTTTAGAACCAAGGCAAGTCATTTAAATCACTTTAGAGAGTAAAGTATGGCCTAGGTACAGTAAGAAACATAAGATGGCTCATAATTTCACATCCCTGCCTTTGAAGAAATGATACTGCATATGATGGTGATTGGCTATGAACTGATTGTGTTGGGAATGACACTACACCTCTTTTGCTTCTGGATACAGTGGGAGAGCAGCTGTTAAAATCTCAATCATCTGACCCTTTCCTAACCTCTGAGATGGATGCTGGCATCACTAACATCCAACGGAGTCAGAGCTGGCTCAGCAACATTGGCCCCACCCATCGTGACACAGACATAGCCTCATCCCCCTGGACCACAAATGCAAGATGCTTTCCTGTCACCATTATCTAATAAAGGTATATATCTAATAAAGGAACAAGTTGTAGCCCTTCTTGAGTTTTGTTTGGGGAAAGATCATGTACCATAGCCTTTCCAAGTTACAGCATCATACTTCTTTGAATATCCTGAAGAATTAGCCATTAAACATCTGCCTACAGAGGTAAATAGGGACAAATTGGCTTTACCATATTTATTTTAGATATATGAAATATATAAGTAAATCTTTACAATCAAGTTTTTAAATTTATATTTATTGTGATGTGTGTGGGAGAATACACATGTGGAAGTCAGAGGACAACTTGGTGTAATTCTCTCTTTCCATCTTTTTGTGGGTTTCTGAGATCAAACTCAGGTTGTCTGTCAGGATTATGTCATCGGGTGGCAAGTACCTTTACTCTCTGAGCCACCTTGCTGAGGTTTTGCTACTAATTTTGATAATAACTATATTTGAATTCCAGGTAATAAAATGTCATCATCACATAAGGAATTCTTTTGTTTAGAATAAGTAGATTTTTGTCATAAAAATGTACTTTAATCACTAATTTTTATTTCTTTTATAAAGTTTATGAAAAATCCTTTTTTGGTTTGTTATATATAATTTTTATTTTACCTCTTAGCTTTCAAAGCCTGAAATATTTATTATGTGACCATTTTACAAAACATACCAATTTCTGCTGTACAGTAGTGGTTAAACTACAAACAGAAGAAGTTTTAAATCAATTTGTGTTTCTATGGGGTTATAAAATATAAAAGCTTCAATAGTAATTGTGCTTTGTGTGTGTGTGTGCGTGCGTGCGTGCGTGCGTGCGTGCGTGTGTGTGTGTGTGTGTGTGTGTGTGTGTGTGTGTGTGGAGTAGGGGATAGCCAATACTTGGGATTGAACCTAGGACCCCCTGCATGCTGAGCAAGCATGTATTACTGAACTCTTCCTTAAGCCCTCCTCTCTATTCTTTGGTTTTGTTTTTTATTATATTTTAAATCTTGAGAACTGGGTTTCACTCCATGCTGCCCTTTTCTTTAGATCCTCCTGTCTCAGCCACCCAAGTAGCACAGGCCAGATTAAATTTTTTTTCCTCTTCTTTGTTTTTGTTTTTTGAGACAGGTTTCTCTGTAGCTTTGGAGCTTGTCCTGGAACTCAATCTGTAGACCAGGCTGGCCTCAAACTCACAGAAATCCATCTGTCTCTCCTCCTACGTGCTGGGATTAAAGGCAACTGCCACCACTGCCCAGTGTGTCCTGTTTTCTTAATGTTCAGGTGTTTACCCAGTATTGGGCTACCATTTTGTCATCACAGTTAGTGATGCATCTGTGATGGGTAAAAGCTTGTAACTACTATTACTTTTAATTATAAAATTAGAATGCTTTCCCACTTGAAGGCGTATAATTTTTTATTTATTTAAAATATATGTTGTTCATATATTGGTTGTTTTAGCAATAGATTGATTTCATTTTGAAATCTTGAGAAGTCAGCATTTTTTGGAAATAACTAACTTATAATGAAAGGGAAATACTTAATTCTGAAATGAAAAGCTCATTTATAACTTCTGAAATTTCTTCATCAGGTGATGAATGCAGCATTGGTTCAGCCACTGACTTGACTGAAAGCAGCTCCATGGTGGATGGAGACTGGACAGTGGTGGATGAAAATTTCTCTACACTCAGTTTGACTCAGTCTGAGTTGGAGCACATCTCCATGGAGTTGGCGAGTAAAGGACCTCATAAATCTCAAGTTCAACTTCGGTGAGTTTCTCAGATTGTTGAAAACACAAAAGGCCTAGCCAGATTTCTATGTGCTGGTGGGAATTGGAGCTATTTTCTTAGAGCGCACTGTCCCTTGTGTATCAGATCTCTTTCATACAAATCATTCTATTGTTGCTTTATATATAGTTACTTGCTGCACATTTTCATGGAGGCGGGTTGTCTGGATTGGTGTGTTGTCATCAGCCTGATTCTCAGAGAATCCTCAGTAGTCAGTCAGATTCTCAGTATTGCCCAGTCTTCAGAGATGGATGGAGAAATGTTACAGAACATAAAAACGGGGCTACATGCAGTGGACCGATGGGCCTCTACAGACTGGTAAGTCCTAGTTTCTAGAAACTTGGTAATTCTTAGATGAATAATGACTTTCACACTATGATTGTTATGATTGTAAGGTGTAGTAGCACATGTGTAGATCCTAGCACTTGGGAGGCAGAAGCAAGCAGATCTCTGGATTTGAAGTAAGCCTGGTCTACATAGCAAGTTTCAGGTCAGCCAGAGGTACATGATAACCTATCTCCTCCAACCCACCCACCACCACAAAACCTAACAACTTATAACTCATTCATTTTGGAGGTCTGTAAGTGTGCGGAACTAAAAGTGCTTTCATATTTATGTTTTAAAGTCATTTTCTTTAACCATTGTGTACTCAGACACTTGAATGGGTACTACCTATTGAATAGTTCATAGCGTTGGTTTATAATGTATAATGTGGGAAGCATATGCTGGCTTAAGATGCCATGTAAGTGATCTAAAAATGAGATTGGAACTTAGATTGGTAATTCTGTAGTTAAAATAGTATAAAGTCTACATGAAAAGACAGGTTATGTAGTCTATAAATTTCAACACTCCATGACAATTAGTAGTGTCACTAATTAGAAGTAGTGGGTAATAATTGAGAGGGCATGTCCTTTTCAGCAGTCATGAATAGATTTGAAGCTGTTTACTTCATTTACTTAGGTTTTCCTTACTTACCAGATGTATTTTAGATACTTTCCAGATGATCTTTTTGAGTCTAGAATCTGTTGTTCCTTATTTGTTATTGTAATACTAATTTTGAAGTAACAGTCCTTGCCCTTACTACTGAGAAATTTAAGACTCAGCCTTGAGTCATGTGCCTTTTTCTGAGAAGGGTGCTTGAGAATCTTCTCTCCATCACTTGTTTTACTGTACTGATGTCTGCTAGGAGTTTATCTCAACACTTAACCAAGGTGTGTGTGTGTGCGCACGTGCGTGCATTGTATTTGTGTACACGTGCAGAAGACAGAGGTCAGCTTCTGGTGCCATTCCACAGGAGCTAGTCACCTTGTTTTTTGAGACAGGGTCCCTCACTGGGATGTGGGGCTCACTGATTCGTCTAGGCTGGCTGTCCAGCATGCCTCTAGAAACCCTATCTGTGCCTCCTCAGCACCACCACAACTTTTTATGTGGGTGCTGGGGATTGAACTCAAGACCTCATGCCTGCACAAGCACTTTATTGACTGAGCTATCTCCCCAGCCCCTCTAGCAAGTCTTTTGAATTACAGCAGATGACAACTAATTTTTCCCCCTTTACTCAGCCCTGGATATAAGCCATTTTTAAACATCATTAAGCCACAACTGCAGAAGCTCAGTGAAATAACAGAAGAGCAGGTCCAGCCTGACACCTTCCAGCCAGTAACAGTGGGTAAGACGCCTGAACAGAGCAGCCCCAGAGCAGAGGAGAGCAGGGGCTCCTCCAGCCGTGCAAGCATCTCTCAAAGTGAGACTGGGAATAACAATGTGGTCAGCCGGAATGAAGAGGACACAACACAAGCTGATGATGAGGAGCCATTCCAGGATGGGGCTTATGACTGTTCTGTGTCCTGACAACAGTGAGACACATCACAGTAGGCAGTATTAATCACAGCAACAAGCAACTGAGTGCATAGTGGTGACCTGGCTGAGTGATTTAACAGGAAATAGAACAAGGGTCAAAACTCTTTCATAAAGTATTATTATATGTTATAACTCTTCCTCTAAATCTCTTTGACTCCATAAAAAAAATGTGGTATCAGAACATATTCATAAGAAAATTTAAGCTCCACTAGAAAGTAACAAGCATAATATAGACATAGAGTATTTTGGTTTTACTCACAACGGATTGACAGTTGTTAATGTGTAGGGATTACTTTGCCCGGGAGCTTTTCCACTACTTATAGCTTATATATTTTCAGTTCAGTGTATGTCTAGGCTGTTTTTGTTTTTGTGGGGTCGGTTGTTTTTTTTAACTTTCTTTTAAATAAATGCTAAGGTGCTTGCTGTAGCTCTTCAGGTACCTGAACTACTTGTTTGCTTCCTTGTATAGAGTCAGCTAGACTCCAGTTGGTCCTCTGAATAGATGCTGCCCTTGCACAGTATGGGTCAGTGGACTCCATTCTCTAGCAGACCTGACTAATGGAAGCGATACCTGTGAGTTAATGTGCCTGTTTGAGCAAGCTGAATTCCTACTAGATCAGTGCGGACAGAGGGTGAAGGGTTCTTGTCAATTATGCTGACACCACTAAATTTTTGTATCAAAGAACTGTATCTTTTTGTGAATACTCTTGTGTAAATATATACAAAGGCACTGTCCATATTTTTAAGGCATGTATTATACTCTGTAAGGTTTTATGCTGGATTCTGCATGACTATACTCACTCTTGGAATAAAGACTTGTTCTTCTTTCCAAAATGAGAGGTCTTCATAGAGACAGGTTATTGGCTCAGCTGTAAAGTAGTAGTAGTAGTCCCACTGATCATGAAGTGGAAGAGGTTTTGTGCAAATTAATGTAGTTTCTTATTTATTGCTTTTGTAAATCAAATAAAAATGGGCTTTTTATGTAAATAGACTGGGATCCTGTATTATCAGCTACTAAAAATTAGTTTGTAAATTCTTCATTGTAAAGTTTAAAAATATTTTATGTATTTCTAGATATGACTTAAATTTTAGTTTTCATATATTATGAAAGCAGAACTACATATTCAGTTGCTTCAGGCTAAACACATACCCACCATATGTAATTCCAATTATTAATAACAGTATTAATTTAGATAGCTTATTTGTACTGTGCAATTTGAACAAGGAATGCAATGTTATTTTTTATGAAATCTTGTTTATTTTTATAACACAATGTATTTGATGTGGACCAAATTCGTACCACTATGTAAAACAGCCTCTCTTATAGTGCAGATATAGCTTAGAAATAAAATTCAGCCCTCTATTCTACTTTTTAAAGAGATAGGTTTAGTCCTCTTAGGCAACGTTGTTGAAGGAATCTCAAAATTATTTTGAAATTACTTCAGATTTCACCAACTATTTAAAATTATTAAATTTGGTAATTTACTGTTATTTACTTTCTACATTAGAAGTGCAATAATTTTACATAATAAAACTCCTGAATGGGTGAAATATGTGACTATTGTTACCTGGTCCTCCTGGTGCTACTTTATTTAAGTCGTCTCAAACCACCATCTTGTTCTGAATTTTAAAATACAGAATAAAGTTTCCTATATAAGTATATGCAGTACAGAAAAGAAAATAATTAAGCTAACATTTCTTCTGTCCATTCATTCCATTAGGGAGAAGAGCCAGCCTTTCTTTTTTTATTAAGTCAATTTCTAGTGTGACTATCTAGTTAATAAAATCAACTTGCCGTCATAAGCAGCAGTGGTCTTTTCATGTCTTAAAGGCTGCTGCTGAGTTAATCTCACTTTGTGGTGATGGGAGGCCAGATTTAAGATGAGCCTAAGGCCCCTAACCAAGTGCTCCCCCTGTGAGTCATATCCCAGCCCCTACCACACCCCCCCCTTTCCATATTTGAGGCAGATCCTGGCCCAAGCTGTACACCACCTCTAACTTTGCAGCTGCTCCAGGTGCCGGGCTCTCCTGACTGCTACCCTGGAGTCACCCCCGTCTCCACTGCACAGTGGTAAAGCAGGGTCTGCATTTGTCGGTGTTCCTTCTGAGATTCAGGCTGGAAATGACTCCAATAAAATATACAGTGTCTCACTAGTAGAACTAGGAAACAGGGCAAGAAATGTGGTGAGCTTAAGAAAATTATCCTCTGGTGTTTATATACTTTTTTAAAATTTTTGTTTTGCTGTATTGTTTGGTTCAGAACATCAACTGTGTAAGCCATATCTTTAATGAACTTAAATATTCAGCGTAACTATTTTAAAGTTAACATATATGCTTATATTTCTTGCTGACACCAAATTATTTGGGGCTAAAAACCTTTGCTTGTAATTAAGAGTTGTTGCTGCTTCTGTAATATGTATTTCCCCACCTCCTGGTAAAGGGTAATAAAACTATTATATGAGCTTTTGTTTACTTATCTCAGGTTATGTATTAAATGCCACAAAAAGTAATTTTCACTTTACAGTCCCCACCACTTAAGTTCTCCTAAATGAAATTACTAGAAGTTCAGACAAGTATATTTAAAATATATGTAGCTACTGTAAGGATTCGGGCAGTGTGCTAGCCTGTCCCCATCACCTAGCAGAATGCACTCTGGTCAGCTCAGGTGCAAAGGACCCCCTTAAAAGGAAGACACCTCACCACCACCACCCACTTACACTTTCCCTCTCTCTTTCCCGCTGTTCCCCTGGGGCAGACAGGACTTTTCCTGTCTCCCTCTTCTCTGTCCTCTCTGTCTCTTTACCTCTTTCCTTCCCTCTCCCCTTTCTATTAAAATTGCTCACTAAGCTCTGTTTGTCAGGCAGGATCCCCACCCCCACCTTTGGTGACGCTCCCCTGCCTTGGAATCCAAGGTTCCCATATGCATTATCATAACAGATACAGAGTGGGAACATCCCAAGGGCCTGATGACAGAATATTGAACCCTTCGTAACATGGGCATATGTGTTCAAATAGTTAAGAAATGATGCCAGTATGTAAATTGAAAATGATTGATTAGCATGGGAACCATGTCCCTTAAATATTTTATGGATTTCCTTATTCCAGACCTTTCATGAACAGAAACACCTAGTATGTGTTTATTACCTTGGTATTATGTTTTCAAAATTCTTCATGTATTGTATCTATTTTATTTTTTTAAAAGCTGTTGTGTGGATACGTTTACTATCCATTTAAAGGTTACAGTTTTTGACTTTAGATTGTAACACTCTAAACATTTGTTTAGTAATTCTCCCTTACTCTGCTTTGCCTCCAACTGAAATCCAAAGAGTACTAAATATAAAAAATACAGTCATAAAGTTTCTAAATTTTAAATAGTTTTTATTACAGCATACTGTTGTACCTCTTATCTTTTATCATGGATATACATATAGGGAAAACTGATGTATCTGGTTTCAGGAACCCAATGAGGATCTTGGACCACATCCCCATAGGTAAGGAAGATTGGGGGAACCAGGCTTTTCTGTATGGATGTGTTTTGAATTCTATAGAAATGGACTTGCTGGATGATGCAGTGACCATGTCCTTGAGCAAATACCAAGTTCTCTATGCCAGGGTGCCTGAAGTTCCCATTAGCTGTGAATGAAGGCTCCAGCTTCTGCTACCTAAACTTACCATCTTCATCAGTCTTCCAAGATCTGCATGGAAATGATTCGCCATCAGACACTTGGACACCTTTGAAACTGAAAGGTCATTTTTATCTTTGGCTTGCCAGTGATTTTTATGTATTTTTGGATACAAGGCCTTAGCCAAGTTTATGATTAGTATTTTCTCATTCGTTATGATTTCCCTTCCTTGATACTATCTTTTGGAAGAGCTTTTCTTGTTGATAGGAGTCTAATTTATTCTTTTCTTGTTGCTTGTGCTTTTGTGTCAAAGCTGGAAAATTACGATTTAACCCAAGGTTATATTTATGCCTATGCTTTATAAGTTGTAGCTCAAACATTTAGATCCATTTTGAATTAATTTTTGTATATATGAAGAACTCTAACTTTATTCTTTTGCATATGATTACTAAGTTGTCTGAGTACTGTTTGTTTTTCACAGTTCACTGGGGGGAAAGTCTTTTCCACAGCTATAAATGCAGGCTTTTTTCCAGACTCAGTTGTAACGATAGGCATCTATTACAAGTATCTGTTTGTGGTAGCAGCACGCTGGATAATTCCTGTTTTACACAGGAAATTTTGGAAGTACAAGCGCTACATTTGCTTATACATTCAAGGCTATTTGGACTATTCCAGGACTCTTCTGGTTCCATAGGAATTTGGGTGTATGCACACTGGAAAAAATGGTCCTAAAGTGGGACTTGCATAGGAATTTTATGCAATGTGTAAACAAATCTGAAGAATGCAGTCCTTTTTAGTACCATGTATCCCCCTGGGCATGAATGCTATCTTTCATCCTAGGCCTTTGATTTCTTTTAGCAGTATTTTGTAGTTTAACGTCATCTTTGGAATTTTTTTTTTAAACTTTCTATATAGACAGTCATGTCATTTGCAACCAGAGTCTGCATTAAGGATCTGAATGTTTTGTCTCTTCTTGCCAGCTTGCCCTGGCTAGAACCAGAATGACTTTCAAAGTAGGAGTAGCAATGATGGATATCTTGTCTCATTAAGTATGACACTGTGGTATGACAACCTTTACCAGGTGGAGGGGAATCCCTCTTCTGAGATGGTAGAACAGAACATCCTTAGTATTCTGTTAGTGTGGTCCATTTCACTAATCCTTCTTGCTCAGAATAACTGGATTAAATAAATTCTCAATAATTTTTGCAATCAAGTAAAAGTTCAACATAATGAAGCATACATAGGTGTATTATGTCTTTATTGGCCCTAAAAGGAGAAGACCAGAAATGGTTGTTTCCTTTTGTATGGAACTGCTGGGAAGGAATCCCCTCAAAAACTAAGCGCTTTGAGAAATGTCACCAGCCTTTCCTTGGGTGATGAGAATTATTGTGGGTCACAGGCTACAAGGTAATTTCTTTCATTGCTCTTATCCCTAGCCCGTTTTTTTTAAAAAAAAAAAAAAAAAAAAAAAAAAAAAAGATAATCCTTTTGTGATTTCCCCTCACCATGGAGAGGATTTAAGCCCAAATACACCTGTGATTTTACCATTTGCTAAGCAGGGTTATTTTTGTTTCTATGGAATTCAGATGTATCATTTCATTCCAGGTAAAAGAGTCCAAGTGAAGTGAGCATTCCCATCTTGAATTCTTTGCTTACACCACTTATTAAAATAGCAGTCATGCTCAAGCCATGTAGATCTTTTTAAAGATTTTTTTTAATATAAAAAACTAGGGCCATAAAATAGCCTTAAATATGGAAACAGAATAAAATAATTGTAAAGATCCATTTTTTTTCCAACCAGTATGTTAAAAAAAGTTTATTTCAGTAACATTGTAAGGCAACAGTTAACCCTCAACAAGTCAGCAGAACAGTGGAAAAAAGAGATGGGCCAGACACATTCTTCCAGCAGCTTCCTGAATCACATAGACTGCTTGTGGTCCAACCTCCTTCGTGGTAAAACCTTGGGGAATCTTAGACATTTAATTACAGCTGCTAACTGAAAATACTTTGTAGAAGAACCAATTAAATATTACTTTATACTCTTTCCCTATTGTGCTGCTTATATTTACATTCATTTGGGGGGAGTGCATTACTTATACCTTGAAAATATACTTTTAGAAGTTACTCAAGTGGTCCTATAATCTTTAAAAGAGGGGGGTACTGATAACTATGGGATGTAATTATTAAAAGCATGAATACTGTTTGTAATTACTTGACCATTTTTGGCCTTTAAGCATGTCCTAAAACTGAGCATCTTGTTACTGGGTGCATAATATCAAAGTTTCATAATGTTAAAATCAAAACTGTTTGCATAGAGAAATAACCCAAAAGTCAAAAGGAAAAACATGATTATGCCAAAAAGAACAATGGCACCTTGCCAAAAGGAAAGAAATCAGAGAACATCTTGTTTTTATATGCTTCCTAAGCATGATGTTTTGCTTCCCCTCCTCCTGTAATTTCTAGTAATCAATTTCAGATTAAACCAGGAACAGAACATACACCTATATTTTGAAGTTCATTTAGCTATTAGCACTGTTACCTCTTTTTATCAGCTGTGGTTCTATACAGGCTGCAGCTGTTAAGTACCACCTGACAGATAATATACATACAGCAGAGCCAGACACATGAAGCACTGTTAGATACAATTTCTGTAAGTCCCGCAAAACCAGTGTCAACACATGTTAACAGTCAGCACATTACCATCCAGCTCTAGCTGCAGCCCTTCTGTCTGCACAGACCCAGGCAGTTTTCCAGGAGTTAGAGATGAAGCAGGCAACACAAGGAACATGATTAGAAACTGACATACCAAACAAGCAGTTTTCTCCTGCAGTCCGCACTTAACTCTACTCGTACTGAAATTCAGATGGCTCTGAGGGCCACTCTGAGAAAAAGCGTTTCTGTTCCTACCGCCCAAGTATATTTTACTTTGTTTTTGCTTTACTATGTATAGCTTTTCTTTCAACTATATTTTGGGTCATATTTGTTGACTAACTCAAGTTTTGCCTTTTTACATTTGTTAATGTAAAAAAAGAAACTGACATATTTTACTGTTCATCTCATCATCTCTGTCACCGCTGGGACCTAGGGAAGCCACAAGAGGCACAAGCTGCATTCCTACTTCCAAATGAAAAGCACCATTAAACCATATGCTGCTTATACCCAGGATCTGAACACTAACAGATATGGGTGTAGTTATCTCATTCCTGTGTAAGCCACAACCTTAGTGTCAGCACAGCAAGTTCTAAGAACTTATTCACTTGCTACAAAACAGAAAATCAAATGCAGCAATAAAATTATCTCAGAAGAGCCATGCTAGCAACTCGGTGCTCTGGGAAGAAGTTTAAGTCTTACATTGCACAAATAAAGCAACTCATGAACTATGAGAAGGGGATGCAGGTGAAAAGTTCTCTTCCCAAATGATTGGAGCATTTTGAAGGGGGAGCAGACAAAGAATGCTACCTCAGAATAGCGGTCCAGAAGTGGCTTCCAGGGCTGGGAGTCAGACCCAGGGCTCACAAAAGACACTAAAACCCCCTAATGGCTGCCTAAAGAAACAGCTCTTGGGACTTCCTTCTTCATGGCAGTCACTTTGCAATACTGCAATTACACGTGAGAAGAGCCACTATCCCTCTGAATGGTATTTTACCCACCATCCACTGATAACCTACTTCATTAACAGTAGTCTAACTGTACATCTTTCTTGATCCTCAAAGGAAAGCTACTGAAGTGGTATGTTGCTGAATCCTTACAGTCATACAACTGACATGTATAAATGGCAGTATCCACATGTGCTTACGTGCCTGAAAACTGGAATTTTCAAGTGACAAAAAGGCCAGGCATCACTATCCCAAAGTTTAACCCATATGGTACTTGACCCTGAAGAATATTAATCCAAAAGCTCTTTGAACATATGCTCACTAAAACTCATTGACTTGTGTTACAAATATCCATATGACATGGGAGAGAAACTGTCCCATGGAATGTCCAAGGGGCATTTACATGCCCCCAAGCCCATCCACACAATTAAAACACAAAGAGACTGTAAGTGCAAACCCACGCAGAGGGAAATGTCCAATCCGGGAACTTCTCTTTCAGAGTATCAAGCTCAGGAGATCTCTTGTCTTCCCCTGATAGATAGTGTGCAGCAATGGCCACCGTGACCATTCCTTCTGGCTGTTCTTCTGACACCTGCTAGAGAAAACCAGTTAGATCTCTGAAGCCAGAACACTGAACTCCAAGTACTATCTGGGAGCCTGGGAAATTCCCACCTGTACTTCTATCCAGAACTGCCATGCAGAGGCCTGGAGTCCATGAGAATAAAACACAAAGTAGTCCCCTCCTCTGCTTGTGACTGGAATGCCATTGCCAAGAGACCACTGAGAAAGTGTTGATCCTTTGTGGGTTCGAACATAGAAAGACATGTGGCTTGGTCCTGGAAGAGGAACATTTCCATCAGTCAGGAGTGACAAGCAATACAGTTAATGCCCAAACCAAACCATACTGTCCTGGTTCATCTGTGTTGTGACTATAGGTAGGCTCTCCACAGGCAGGAGGGTTACCACCTTGGATATTTAATATCTAGCAGTAAGGATAAGAGAACAGAAAAGGCAGAGAATGTAAATGAGAAAAGTAACTGCTAATGGAATTTACCTAATCCCCCACCCCCGAGATTGCAGGAAGAGTTGTAAAGTAATCTGCCTGTGGCTAGTTCCTTAAGGCTCTCAGTGTTTGGACTAGGGTAACTGATCAACCTGACTCAAATCCACTATTTACATGGTATCAGAAAAGTCTGGGATAATTTAGCCAAATCCCAAGGTACACAAAGTTAATCACATTTCCACAAAGGACAATTCATCATAAATGGAAATAATCCTGATTTGCTTATTGAAGAATAACTTGGGATGCCTCTGAGGCTTTATACCAAAGACCTAAAATGTTATGCCAAGAAGTCTAGAGTCATTCTGCAAGCAGCAGAACTACTTAAGGAGGAAAGTGACAATCAAATGTAGATCAGCTGGTGGCACTGTGAGGGAAATCCTAGAAGGCTAAACATGGAAAAAGGAAGAGTCAAGGCTCAGTGTGTATCTGTTTGACAATGACCAATACTACATTTTCAGTAAGGCTTCTTAAGTCATAACCAGGCTGGGCAATAGCAGTACACACCTTTAGTCCAGCACTCTGGAGGCAGGCAGATCTCTGAGTTTGGCGGCTAGCCTGTACAGAGCCAAGGTTACACATAAGAAACCCTGTCTCCCCCCTCACCAAAAAAAAAAAAAAAAAAAACCTGCAAAACTCAAAATCACCAAGTGGCACACTCCAGCAGTCCCTCAAGATGCCGAGGCAAGGAGACCATGAGTTTGAATTTGAAGATGGCTTGTCCGAAAAGTAAATAAATGAGCCTAAGGAGATAAGCTCTAATCACCCTAAGCGAAGCAGCAGTGTCCTAGGACCTAACTGTTGTTTTTGAGGCCAATGTCATGTGCTCCAAGGGAGTAAACTTACTGTGCCTTCAGCAACCATTAAAATAAGTTTGATTTGGGGCTGGAGAGATAGATGTTCAGCTGTTAAGAGCATTTGCTGCTCACTATGCTACCTGGCTAGCCTGGAGTTCCATATATAGACCAAGTTGGCCTTGAACACAAAGAGATCTGCTTACGCCCAGCCTGATTTTAATTGGCCTTTGACTATTTGAATAATGACACTGAGAGAAAAAGGGTTAAAAGTTTTAGCGAAATAGTTGGTCAAGTGTGGTGATACACCTGTAACCCCAGCACTGGTAAATCAGACGCAGAGAGAATCATAAGCTGAGGCAAGACTTGAGCTACAGAGCAAGACCCTGTCTCAAGCAAACCAAAGGCATACCCACAAAGCAGTACAGTGTTGTTTGAAAGTGACACTGGATTAGCTGTAGATATGCATTTCAAACTCTAGGGCAATCACTAAAAATAAAAAACAGGATTTCTCTGTGTAGCTTTCCAAGAACTCACTATGTAGACCTTGAATTCACAGAGATCTGCCTGCTTCCTGGGTGCTGGGATTAACAGCATGTACCACCACTGCCCAGCACAAAATTTCAAAACAAAAAACAAAACCTATAAAATGAAGTAGTTAATACCTCAGTGAAAACTACATTGAGGCATTAAAAAGGATGGGAGATAAAAAGATACAAAGGCAAAACTATTAACCCATTTAAACTGGGTCATAAAACAAGACCCAACAAAGTACTATCTATACGAAATTTTTAAGATAAATACACATAGATGAAAAGTAAATGGAAGGTGCTAGAGATGTAGCTTGGTGATGGAACATTTACCTAATATGTATACAGCAGAAAAATACACAATTTTTAATTAGCAATAATCAAAAGAAAGCTTTGGAAAGCTACACAGTTGACTCATGCAAGGGAAATGTTCACTGGTGAAAAGGCAATTATATAAGGTCAAAAAGTAGTGTATAAGAAGATAAAACAGTACTTAAAATGCATTCACCTAACAGCAAAGCCTGAATACAAGTAACACAAAAACTCATCACTGAATCTGGACCCACAGGGCAGTCAAAGAATGTCCCTCCAACATTAGCAACTCACAAGGAGCATTACCCAAGCCACTGCATCCTCAGCATGCACTATACCATCACATATTTGGAATATAAATCAAACAATGATTTCTTGGCTCAAAATGAAATTAAACAAGAAGTTGATGTCAGAAAAGAGGCTAGATTATTTGGAAACTAAAGAGTGCATTTCTGATAACAAATGGGTCAATACAAAAGACTCAAGAAGTAAGTGTCAAGAGAAAGGGTTGTGTTTTAGTTTTTTGAACTAAACACTAAATTACAACAACTTAAAATCTGTGGGGTCTAGAGCCAATTTCATAAACTATGGTCCACAGCACCTTACAGGCTGTATAACTCAATGTGGGGGTGGAGAATTAGCAATAGTAAAAGGTTTCTGAATATACAGCAACCACAACAATCAAACACTGTGATAGTCTGAGAGAGAAAACACTGTGGTAATCTGACTGAGAATGCCCCCCCCATGGGCTTGTATAGTTGAATGCTTGGTCCCCAGTTGGTACAACTGTTTGGCAAGAACTAGGAAGTGTGTCACTGGGGGCAGGCTCTGAGGTTTCAGAACCCCACACCATCCCTACTTACCACTCTCTCTGCTTTTGCTCATAGACCAAAATATAAGCTCTCAGCTACTACTCCGGCACCATGCCTGCCACCTTGTTCCACATCATGATGGCCATGGACTCTGACCCTCTAGAACTGTGAGCCCCAAACTAAATGTTTCATTTTACAGCCTGTCTTAGAAACAGCAACAGAAAAGTAATTAAGACAAACATATAATGAATCCAATGATGCACTCCATGACTTACACACAGCCTTGGATCTGAACACACGACATGAATACTTTGTACTGTGTATGCAATGCCACCAAATGCTGCCTGAAACACTAGCTCAGATTTAATATTCATTAGGTTATGAGTTAGTGTTTATACTGTCTGTACAAGATTTTCTTCTCTTGCATAAATGTAATGGTCATATAGTCATACATTTATAATATTTAACCTCTATAAGCATATAAATATCAAATCTGACTGTCTTTGGACTGGAATGTGTTAAGACTTTAATTTTTAGACTTGCTGTTTGAGTTCCTGACAACTTTCATAAAGACTTGTTAAATGAATTTTGTATTGGGATTAGTACAAAATTTTACAATTTCTGCAATGGCCCTAACCACTTCTGCCATTTGTACTGCATACTTATTGGAGTGGCACTCTCAGCACTGACGATTATAAAGTCAAAATACTGATCAACTTTTGGAAGTACAGAAGATGCTCTAAATCTTCCAACAGCAAGTACTCTAGATGTAACTCTTCATGTAAAAATTAAATGAAGTCATCCATCTCCTTAGTGTGCACATTTGTTTTTGTTGTTAGTTACTGGTAAAATTATATGTACACCAAAGAACTTTGAAAATAAATTTCTCTAATTTATTAGCAGTAAATGATTGATTTGTATATCTACTTTGTAGCCCCAGAGCCAAATAAAAATTTCTCAGGTGTAAAAAGTTGGCAGGTATAAAAATTTTAAGAAACCTCACCGTAGGGCATAAGCAATATTGAAAAGAAAATTTATAGCACTGAATGCATATAGTAGGGATAACAATCTAAAGAACATAAGTTAAGCTTCCACCTTAGACAAGAAAAAGAAGAGTGAATTAAATAAAAAAAAGTAGTAGAAAAGTAGTCTAGACAAGAAAATTGATAAACTTTAAAGTGTAGTTTTACTCATTTTTTTAATCCTAAAACTATTCTAAGCAATAAAGCATATTAGATTTTCTTGTAGAAGTTTCAGCTACTATTAGAAATACTATAAGGTACAAGTTGTGATAGTACATGGTTCCAGCACTCAAGAGGCTAAGGCAGGAAGATCATGATCTCTACATGAGTCTCAGAAGATGGATGGATGGATGGATGGATGTTGCTCTGATATATAGTGGATGGGAAGACATATATATTGCAACTTACTGAAAAACTAAGCAAATGAGATGGGAAGAAAACTGGCTCACCTGTTGCTTCAAAGGTCAACTTTATAGAACCCCATGGTGTCTTGTCTTTGGAGATAAGTCTGAAATGAGCAGGATTTCTTGGAGAAATTTCTGGGGCCGGAAGATACCAATTTTTCCTATTGTAAAGATAGTGTTAATATTTAGGATGCCTTCTTAACTGACAATAAGTAAAATGTAACTCACAGAAGAGTTCAGAATACACAGAGTATGAAAACATCTAATATGGTAAATGATGCCAGCTCCTCTGATGCCCACGCTGTGTAACAAATCCTCCTTAACTTTAAGATCAAAGGAATTAAGGGCTGGAGAGATGGCTAAACAGTCAAAAGCTGGGCTGCTTTTACAGAGCACCCAGGTTCAGTTCCCAGCACCCACATGACAGCTGACAACAACCTGTAACTCCAGAGTCAGAGATTCAACACTCTCTTCAAAGGTATAAGGTGCACACACTATGCACATAAATGCAGGGAAAGCATACATACATATAAAGTGTATCCTTTTAAAAGAACAGGAATTACCTAGGCAATTCCAATCCTATTTCCTCAGATGCAATTCTGAGATGCCAACTCTAAGAGCATCTCAAGCTGGTATGAAGCTGTAACTATTGCTTGTATTATGTTAGGAAGGTAGCCCTTTCTAATTACTACTCAGGTTTCTTGAAGAGAGACTTCTTAAAACTATTCTCCTGAGTTTGTTATCTAAAGAAGTGGACATTTTGTAGTCATATTATAAACAAGCATTTGTAAAGTATTATAAACAACATTTGACCAAGTTAAGGATAAGTTTCAATTAATAAGAATAACCCCCAACTTAAGCAAAAAGTAATGACCAACCTGATCAGAAAGTGTACTGGAAGATACCAAGGGAAGCCACAGAGTGGGGCATTCTCCTCACAGTGAGCTCGGATTGTGTCATTGATCTCAGGAATGTGAGGTGTTATGTGAGACATTCCAGTGTAATCAAACCCATTGATCCATATTCCAGAGTCTCTTTTTACTACGTTTCCTTCCAAGTTATGGAAAGTTCTACTCATATGCTAAAAAGAACAGACTAGTAAGTAAGGAAACTTCTTCAGCTACTATACACACATTTGTACCCCAGTTCAGAACTGATTAGAAACAGGAAACAAAAAGGAAACTTAATAATTACTAAGTTACTGTTAGTGGGATTTTTCTTTTTAAACTAGATGACAGATACGTAAATGACTGTTTTATTGCAAATTACAAATATAGCTGAAGTATATTTAAATTATACATAAAACTTAGCTGGGCACTGGTAGTATACACATTTAATCCCAGGACTTGGGAGGCAGAGGGCAGGTGGATCTCTGAGTTCAAAGCCAGCCTTATCTACAAAGCGAGTTCCAGAAAAGCCAGAGCTGTTACACAGAGAATCTCTGTGTGTGTTGGGGGTGGGGGAATACATATTAAATTGATCAGGGACATTGTATATGCAGTAGTCTCAATTGCTCAGAAGGCTGAAGTGGAGGGTCTTCTGAGCCCAGGAATTGAAGGAAGTCTAGGTAATACTGTAAGAGTCTGTCTCAGAAAACAAAATGGGCTGGTGAGATAGCTTAGTGGTTAAAGCATGTACTGCTCTTCCAGAGGACCCTGGTCGAATTCTGAGCACCCACATCAGGTGGCTCATAAAAACCTGTAACTCCAGCTCCAGGATCGACACCTCTGGCTTCCGAGGGCACCTACACTCAGATACACATACCCACACAGACACATGTATATACATAACTTTAAAATGTCTTTCTTAAAAACCCAAATGACCAAAAAAAAGAAAAAGAAAAAGAAAGAAAGAAATTCTACTCAAATTTAAGTTATAATTTCTTTCAGAAGATTTATAATGGAAAGCACATGTGTATGACCACACTCATTTCCTTCTCAGTGCATCACATGCAGTTAATCCATCCACAGAGAAAGACAGGTATGGCAGCAGACAACATATCGGTCTTAATGCCCAAAGGGCTTACAGTGTATTTAATAGCACTCAGCAGCAGAGAACAGCCCGGAGGCAGGGAACAGCACAGACAGGGTTGTCATGGCATGGGTCATGGCAGAGGGAGCACATGTTGGAACTCAGGGCTATTAGCTTTTTGGGTAGAATACAGCTGCTTTCCTCTATAAAAGCAGATTATCAGTAATAGAAACTTGCACATCTGGCAGGGCCTAAAATAGTTATTATTTTGCCCATCAGGGGCGAAAAGAACTCAAAACAAGTCACAGTCCTTTTAAAACTAAAAATATAACTTTTCCTAAATCCTACTGCCAGAGTTGGAACAATTGCCACTCCACTGAAGACCATGATGGACTGCCTTAAAAACTGTTCTTCACCAAAGGTTTCCTACAAAACAGACCCCTGTCCTAAAGACTACCACCAAGGACTACTTGGCTTCCTTTTCGAAATCTCTCAGATTATAGAATTTTTTCCGTCCTTGAATAATTATCTAAATCATGACTCAGTTGGCACTGTGTGACCATGCTAAAACCTTTAACAAAACTGAAAATGAGCATCTGGCTATTTGGTACCACTTCTAAGAGGTTTTATAAAAAGACCTGAAATCCAAAGAAAGTCCTAAACTTCATTTTAATAACCCTTTTATAGGTTATATTCATCACATATTACTCTGAATGTTACTAAGGCTCAATTTTACTAGCAATTTTTAATTTATATTTTATATTGTTAGTAATAGTTTAAGACTTTTGGTCAGCCTACAGATATTTATGCAATTTGTATTTTCAAATGTTCATGATTTCCATGATTATATATGTGCATCTATTATACACACACACACACATATATACATCATGGAAAGTGTGTCTAGCTAATAAGAATGTGCACTGATGGTCAGTGTCCCTTGTTGTTTTATACACAAAGAAATATAGACCAACTAAATTATGTCAACAGCTGAAAAGTCAGTTTTCCTGTTCACCAGTAGAGCTCAAAGTACACACAGTGATGTCATCCTCTGACTCTCACTGCTTATGAAGAACTGCCCTTACCTGAAGGAACACTCTCTTTGGCTTTGGACTCACAGGGTTGGAGCTATATGGGAAAAAGGCTCCACAGCAGACGAGGAGCAGTGTGGCCACACACACCAGGGTTAGGGTCAGCATGGTTTTCTTTGTGCTTTTCACAAGGTAGATGAATATAATCTAAACACAAACACAGAAAAATTATTAATCCATACCTCTGGTAGACAGGTATTTTAAATGATGTTTTTTAGTGGGTATTGTCACTAGAAGCCTGGGTAATGTACTGTGACACAGTAAACAAAGCAGTAATTCCTCAGGTATCCGTCAGAGCCTAGAAAATGACAGGTGCCTTCAGCTGGCCAGGACGGAACTTTGGGACAGTGGGCGGGAAACCAACAGGGAGGATGGAAACAAGACTCAATGACCCTGTGCTCAAGCATCAAAAGAAAAAGGGCCAGAATCCATTTGCAGTCAAGTCAAGCCACTGCCTTCTGTGACTCACTGGCTAATAATGGCCAACCCTGCACAGCAGACTACCACTGAACTGAACCCAAACATGGCATCAAAGCTGCCAAACTGTCAAAAGGTAAGTTTTTATGACTAAATGTGTTTCAATAAAAGTTAGATTCTACCTTTAGTGTTTATTACATGCTAATAAGAGTTGGAGTCATACTTACTAGTTTTTAGATGGATCTTCTAAAAGTTCCATTTGAAGAAAAACTAACTATGAAACAGTACTGTACTTTTAAGTTAACCATTATGACTACTAAACAATGAATCTGAACTTGGGACAGTAAACATGAATCCCTCAGTTGCAAGGTTGGCATCCAAAAGATATACTTAGCTTTTTATCGTAGCCAAATCAGCAAATTGAAAGAAGGGTGCACACAAAATACATTTCAGTCCCCTCAGGTCTGAGAAACTATCTAAAACTAGCTCCTTTTGTTTCTTTATCTTCCTGCCCACACCTTAAACTCACGAAGAACATGAATACAAAGATATTTCCATTGAGGAGAACAAAAAATATATATATCAAAGTTATGCAAAGTTAAAGGCTCCACATACCAAGTATTCCCATGTCCTTTTTGGGGCAATTTCAACCAAACAGTGCTATTCTTGGGTGGGAGGCCTTACTCTTGTTTAATACGTTAGGAAATAATCACCCCAGACAACAAAACAACTGTAACCTATTTGTTCCTCTACCACACAGTCAGAATGCCCAACATGCTTCAAATGTCCCAAGTAATGAGCTTCCCCTCTACTGGAAGCCTGGTAAATTTGAACATACAGATACTGTTCAGATCAAGTTGGATGAAGGAATGGAATTGGAGAGAAATTAATATATTTTAGTTACATCTATATATGTATTTTATTTTTTTAATGCTACTGCCAAAGCTACCCTAAAATCCGACTTGAAGCTACCACTTCCTATTGAAGTTCTGTCTTCTCCAAATTTTAAGACTCATCTTCTAGAAGGTTGTAAATGAATGGGCTCAAAGAATGAAGATAATGAAGGAGCGGCCATAAAGAGACAGTATGCTTGGATTCCACAGTTGAGTACCTTTACAGTTGTATTGCCTTAAATGTTGTACCTTATGTCACTTTTAAATTCTTAAGGGAATACAGAATCAAATGAAGCTAAGTGTGGTAGCACAGTCCTGTAATCCCAGCACTTGGTAAGTGGAGGCAGAAGGACCATGAGTTCAAGGTCATCTTCAGAAAGTTTAAGGCTAGCCTGGGGCATGAGACCTTGTGTCAAAACACCAGAATTAATGAGTAGTGGATCTGGGAAGATAGCTCAGTAGGTAAGAGCACTCACTATGCATACATAAGGACTTGAGTTTTAATCCCCTGCACCCATGTAAAAAGTCAGGCATGACTACCCATGCCTCAGCACTGGGGGAGCAGAGACAGGCAGATCCTGGGAACTCACAGGTTGGCCAGCCTCGCCGAAAAGCAAGCTTCCAGTTCAGTGAGTTATTCCCTTTAGGACATAAGGCAGGGCCTGGTAGGGGAAGGTACCTGATGCCATTCTGTGCCCCTCAAAATGCCATTTACCCACATATGTGTATACAACACACATGAAAGAAAAAAAAAAGGCACATCTAAAGGACCCCAGTGTAACCTGTATGAACTATGACAGGGCTCTGACCCCATGTTTATCATCAAATCTATTTCAGCTCTCAGACAATCGATACAACCATGGTACCCAACAAACAATAACTCTAGGAAATATGGTAACTTATTACTTAACAAAAATGTAATTGTTTTCCAAAACATGTATTTTTAAAAGCCTCAATGACAATGACTAAGAAGCTTCCCTGAAGTAAAAATTATGGTTCAGTGCTCTGCTACCCAAGGAACAACCTCATTCAATCAGGAAGCCACTGTCTTCAACACTGTGACACATAAATGACAAAACAAAGAGAAAGATGACTTACAACAACTAAAAGTAACAGCAGCATTCTCACATAGTAATGAAAGGAAATAAGGTTTTTGTTTTAGGGGAAGAATGGTGGTTTTAAGACAGGTTCTTACTACATAGACTTATCCTAACCTAACCTGTAACTCAGATGTAGACCAGCCTGGCCTTGGACTCAGGTACATTCATTCCAACAATTTTTTTTTTTTTTTAAATATTCCAAGAGGTATTTTCTTAAAAACAAATAACAAAGCCTTCCTAATAATACTTTTTGGTAATCCTGGTAACCCTTTAATCTCATTCCTCTGGCTTCCAAGAAAGCCATGACTGGGGGACTTTCCTAATCTCGTTTCACAGGTTCCTTATGATCATGAGATAGGATTCAAATGTCCTACACCTGAATCACCTTTGTAGGCACCAGAAGTTTCAACCATCTAGGACAGTGGTTCTCAACCTGAGGGTTGAACAACCTGTTCACAAGGGTCACCTTAGACCATCAGAAAACACAGGTATTTGTATTATGATTCATAACAGTAGCAAAATTACAGTTGTGAAGCAGCAACGAAAATAACTTTATGGTTATGAGGAACTGTATTAAAGGGTCACAGCATTAGGAAGGCTGAGAACCGCTGCTCTATAGTGTAAGTACAATGAAAACCTGATTCATAATTCATAGCTACCCTTTAGACCAGATTCCCATTTACAAAGGACAGAACTCTACTTTCTCCTTTATGGTTGCATTTTGTTTTTTAGGACAGGATCTCAATATGTAGTCAAGGTTGGCTTCAAAATCATCATCTTCATGCCTCAGCCTCCCAAGTGCTGGGACTACCATTATGTGTCGCCATGCCCAGGCCTCTAGCTTCTGTAATCCTCACAACAGAAGATCTACGGTTTGAATGGGAAATGTTTCCTTCAAGTTTATGTGAACACTTAGCCCCTAGCTGGGAGGTGCTATTTGGGGAAACAATTAAACAGGCAAGGTCTAAGTGGAGAAAACAGGTCTCTGGTCTGTTGCCTCTGGCTTCTTGTCACAATCTCATCTAGACCTCCCACAGGTTTCTACCACCAGGGGACCTCTGCCTTCCTCACCATGAACAGTGCCTTTAGGAACCATGAGCCAGAATAATTTTTTCCTTTCTTAAGTTATTTTTACCAGGTATTTTCCACACTGATAAGAAAAGCAAGAACACTTAACAAATACAGAAATACAGGGTTAAAGGGTTAATAATAAAACTAGAAGTAAACAACAAACGTTAGGATTCCATCCACCTCTGTAAATGCCAGTAAGAGTTAACCATTACCCTGTAGGTTGTGTTGTTTGTTGGGAGGAGGGATCATTTTCTGTGTTGGGGAACTGAACCCAGGACCTCATGCATGAGGCAGGCACTCATCAGTGAGCTACTGCCTCAGCCTTTCATCTGTATCTCAAAGGCAAGCAGTTAAGAGGTCAGGTTTCTTTTAGTACTAGTATAGCTAATAGCAAGCAGTGTGCATAAGAATGACTCTAATAAATGCAGAGCTTTCCTGGTAGCTGGGGAAATTCCGCAGATGGTGTTGACTATGACTGTGGCAGCCCCTTGCCTCGTGAGGTCTTCAGAACCTAATTTACAGGGAACTCCCTTCACTGCAGGTACAAAAAACTCACCATCGTCCATGAACAACTAAGCAGTCATGAACTGCAGTCCCTGTCTCCACTTGGTTCCCTAGAACAGAACATCTCACAATCCACACTTGGTATATATCCCACGCATCCATATCTATTAGCGTATATATGGAAGGGGCTCTCGAGCTTGCTCGCTTACTCTTTCTCACATATTGATATATATATATCAATCATTAAAACAGTAACAATAACCTCACCATGCAGCCCTGGCTGGGGCTCATGACCCTCTCATTTCTCCTTGAGTGATGACTAAAGTGTGCATCACCGTGTTCTCTGTCTTCTTGGCACACTGAACCCACAGTGTCCACACACTAACCCTATCTTTTGTTTAATTTTTTCTTAATAAAGTATAAGCAACATAAATCCACAGAATCCAGTACAGCTAAAGTCATCACATATATAAAAAAATAAAAGCAAACAAAACCCATTTTTTCTTACAAAATAGGAGGAGAGAATCATCACACAGACAGCCAAAATGGAGGCTAGCACAACATCAGGAGGGATTTCGGAACCACTTCTTCCAAGGATAGGAGTAAACATTTCAAATACAGCCCAGATGAGATACAGTCCATAAAGATATGGGATAGACATCCCCAAAAGGTAAAGAGCAGTAAACCTTCCTTGGGCACCTAGGGAAAAAGGAAGAAACAAGCCTGTAAGAGACCATGACAAGCTGCAGGGCTCCTTTTCACAGTGCTGGCCTGCTCTAGCACCTGGCAGAAACTGAGTCAGATGTCACTCGAGTCCCTTTGGTACATGTGATCTAGTACAATTAGGCATTTTCATCAGGGATGATAAAATACAAATAATATTAAAGTAATATAGTAGCATATGTTCAGAAACATGAGAATGGGATGGGGCATAAAGTATAAGATAAATATTTGTATGACATAAAGAATAAAATATTTTAGAAAGCCAATTGATTAAATACACAAATAATCCCTAGGAGACTTGCATTTTTAATACAGTTTCCATTTTTATAAAAAAACAAAAATGACCCTACCATGCTTCTTGAAGTCGTTGTACACGCAAAGCTTTGTGAGTAACGGAAATGCTACCCAGATAGCACTTATGAATGCAGAGCAAAATCCTTGGTAAGTGAGAACAACAAGAAAGCCACAATGCACAAACAACGCCGTGTCAAAAAACACCTCTCCCAGGTACTGGTTGCTGACATTCTGAAAGAAAGAAATGTAGTCTTGTTCATAGTCATTTACAACGTTTTTAATTACAATTTCTTCAAGGCCAAATGCATATTTCCAGCATGGGCAACCCTTCAAACAGATGAAGGAAAGACTCACATGGCTACTCCTGACTGCAGCTGCTACACAGGACAAGACAGAGAAGGCAGGAGCAACACTGTTGTTTCTATCATAAGGATTGGAAACGTAATAGAAAGATTCCTAAAAACATCCACCCCATATTCCTTTTCTGTTTCTGCAGCTTCCAAACACTGTTACAAGCAATCTAGTGGTTCATGAAGGACATTACCAGCTGCTACAGCATCACAAAGCACGTATCAGAGCACCCACCCTTCACAGCGATGCTCATGGTGGATGTGTGACTTCATTTTCCTGTCTCTCCTATGCTACATCATCCATCATCTTTGCCACTTGGACACCTTTTTCTTCTCTTGATACTTTCTTATACTTTGAAGTTCCTTTTAAAGAAAGACATGGAGTCCAAGGGCATCGTATACTATTTGGGAAGAAAGCTGCCTACGGAACTTCAAATATAACATGTGCCCAAGTGATTCCAAAAGTGTAAACCTCAAATTATAATCACAATGCATAGATACCAAAGAGAGAATGGCTGGGCTTTAAGCTTCTTTCTCTCATTCTCATTTCTGTTAAGGGACCACACTTTAAAGTTCACTGGCAAACAGTTTGGGGTAGTTAAATATTTAGATGCCCAACCTAGTGTTAAGAGGCATGGTCTTAAAAGAAAATAATTCTCCGACCTCAACCTGAAGGCTAGATGGGTGATGCACACCGGTGGTCCCAGCACTCCTGAGGCTGAGTCAGACACCCTGCAGTTTGAAGCTGGGCTGGGCTACAGAACAAGATTCTTACCCAATCTGGGACACAGTGAGGCTCTGCCTCAAAATACTCAAAATAATAATAGCAGCAGTAATTCAGTCTGAAACTAAATGCACTCAAAGAGCTCAGTAAGGAACACTGAAACTTGCTATGTAGATACAGTGAGAGTTAGGGCCAGCCTGAGGAAACTTAGTGAGACCCTGTCTCAAAAGTAAAAGCAAAAAAGAGGGAGATAAGAAAAGTGCTTAGTATACAAGGATATTCAAATGTGAGTATGAATCCTTTAACTGCAGAAACCAGCAAAGTAAAAAGGGACCATTGCTAGGATGTGTGGGGTGAGGGTGGAGGAACAACAGAAGGGGGAATATCAGGGCACAAGTAATCTGATCAGGGAAAGGGGGTACTCTAGTTAGGGATGGGGAGGGAGATAAACACAGAAGGAGGTGGGAGGGGCTAAAACAACTAAAGATGTCTGAAAAAGTATTACAGACTCATACTATGATGTGTATAAATATACATATATAGTTTAAGTGAAATTTTCTCATATAGGCTGGTAATGCTCCCTCCAAGAGCCAAAAGGCCATCTAACAAAACCCTAACACCAGGCTTAAGAAGCCCTCTTTTAAGTTTTTGGTCAGAGTTGCCCAAGAGAGTCCCAAAACATTACAGGCTATTGTTATTGTCCTTGGTTGCCCCTAACAGGTGGAGGTGAGTCCTTATTGCTCAGATACCGTGTGCAGACACAGGAGGCCTATAAGCTAGAACTGACAACATGCAAGCTTCCACAGGAGGGAAGCAACCTACCCAGCTGTGAAGCCTATAAACCATAATGACCAGCATGGCAAGAAAACCCTATGGGTGCAATAGTGACTGACACATTATCTTGGTGGTTGGACTTAAGACCTACTCGGAGGGAAATCATGCCTGGTACTGAAAACCTGGTACTAGAAACCTGGCCAAATACCCAGGACTTTTTAATCCCTAACCATATTCTACATGCCCTCAGACCCACAGATAAGTGTGGTCCTCACCCTGCATTAAGGAAACTCTGCAACAGATAGAGAGCATTACAGAAAACCACAGCCAATCAAAATGCAGAATTGTGGAGCCCGGTCCCAGTGACTACATCTACAAACAACTCTAGAACCTTAGGCTCGGGGAACACTGCAGAAGTGGAAGTACAAAGATTGCAAGAGCCAGAAGATCAGGGAGTTTGCTATGAGACTTTGTCCCCTAGTAATATCAGAAGCTACATCCATAGTCTCACCAACATGACTGTCTAAATGAGCTGCACAAGGCCTTGGCCCTACACAAAGACAGACAGGCAACTAAGGAATGCTGAGTGGAAGAAAAATAATCTTTTAGGGATTGGTTATCCAATACCAAATGGCCAACTCTAAAAACATACATGATTAACAGTATATAGACTTAAAGAGGTTATATTTGTGAACATATACATATATTTATACATACATGTATATAACAAGTACTGAAAATAGAGGCCATGATTTTGAAAGAGAGCAGGAAGGGGTATATGGGAGGGATTAGAAGGTGAAAGAGAAAGAGGGAAATGACACAATCTTAAAAACAAAAGAAAGAGTGATGGGAAAACCAATGAGAACATTTTAAATGCACTATTCTTTTAGGAAAGAAGACAAGTTGTGTCAGACATTGCTTGAGAGAGAGTCCAGCAATGCCACCATCATCAGTCTTACAGTCCAGAAGAGCAGTGACAGTCACACATTCCCAGAATAAGCTAACTCCACGAAATTAACACTATGACAGCCATGCCAACAATGTCTAATGCCTCTGAAAGACCATACATAATAAATTTCACTTGTTTGTCTTCAATTCTTGAAAGCAGCAAAAAGAAAATAACAAAACACCTCAGCCACTTACCACATAATAAAATCTTTTTGCAAGGGTATGTATGAGTATTATTTTAGCCACTGTTGCAGTCCCATACAGGCAAACAGCAACATAAAAGTGGTTGTACCATGAGAGAGACTGTCCAATGAGAGAGACGAACACTGCTATAATAAGAACTGTAACAAGGCTCGTGAACCAGCTAATGAAAGTAATGGCAAGTCCGCATAAGAAGTCTCTTGTGTAGTCAACATCTAATAGAGAAGAATACAAAAAGTTAATGTCACCATCTTCATCAAATCAACTATAACACCAGTAAAGCTAAAGAGGCAAATTTTAAAACAAAAAAAAAAAAAAAAATCACTACTGTAATTGCAGTATAGTGTAGAGAACTGAATGGGATAAGAATAAAGGATGATATTCAAGGAACACAGTGAAATTCCCATAATAGTAAAAGCTCTTAAGAGATGTCTCACAGGAACAATTCAGATACACTCCTTACTAGGCAAAGTGGCAGTAATCGTCATCATTTTTGGGATGCTTTGTTTAAGCATTAGCAAGGATTTTTAAAAAGCAAAGTTCCATATAAACTCTTGCTAAAAGGCAATAGAAGAGAGCTGGTAAGATGGTTCCACAGGAAAGTACACTTACCATACAAGCCTGTAGTGTTATTTTGTTTGTGATCTGAAGATCAAAGTGTAGAATTAGCTATACTAGTTAGCCATAGACCCTAGGCAGTAATCTCAGCACTCGGGAAGCACAGGCATACGGATCTCTGTGAGTTCAAGATCACCCTGAGTTATACAGGATTGATCCAGTCTAAAAAAAACAGCCAACAGTGGTGGCTCACACCTTTAATCTCAGTACTTGGGAGTCACATGTTTTAATCCCAGCACTAGGGAGTTGAAGACCAGAGTGATATGGCTGGGAGGAAAGAGGAGCTCATGGCATTCGATCTTAGACTTCCTAGAAACAGGGTCACCCATTTGGTTTGAGGATTCAGTAGAGACTAGAGGTCTCTCTTGTGTCTGGCTCCTTTACTTCTCTGATCTTTCAGCATATACCCAACTCTGGGTTTTTATTATTAAGACCTGTTAGAACTCATGTTACAGAAGCTTAACAGCCTGAGTTCAATCCCCAGGCCCCACAGAACTGAAGCCCACAAGTTGTCTACTGACTTCACAGATATGCACCATGGCATATGGTGCATGGTAGTATTACCAGCCCCACACATACGCGCACGCACACGCACGCGCACACACACAAGAATAAATGAATAAATAAGTGTAAAAATGTTTTAAAAGATGTTAACATTGGAAAACAATGACAGGGAAAATAACTGGTGGTAAAGAATTATTTAAATTGCTGCTAAATACTTATCTTGAATAACATACAACAATTTAGCTTCTGAAACATTTCAAGCAGAAATGACCTGGGTAGAAGGGAACAATTTAACCAGAAGCACTGCATCCATCTTCTGCACTGTGCTGATGGCCTATAGTGAAGAAGACTTAATGGAGCTTGTCACTAACAGTAATCCACAGGGCCAGCAGGCAGCTCAGCAGGCCACCCAGGACCACATGGTGGAAGGATATTCCCACAAGCTGTCCTCTTGACTTCCACACACACACACACACACAAAAAAAAAAAAAAATACAAATATTTTTAAAACATAAAAAGTCAACTTCTATAAACCTTTTGTTTTTCTTTTTGGTTGTATATAAAGTTAACTTTTAACGCAAGTTATAAA
The DNA here is from genome assembly GCF_943737965.1 of Phodopus roborovskii. Lineage (NCBI taxonomy): Eukaryota > Metazoa > Chordata > Mammalia > Rodentia > Cricetidae > Phodopus > Phodopus roborovskii. The sequence goes on along the minus strand of NW_026125382.1, from coordinate 90,651 downwards.
GTTGAATATTACTGAATTTCAAGACATATTAAAATTTGCTATTAAAAAGTAGGGAAACCTAACAGTTTCTTTTCTTTTCTTTTGAAGAAGTACACATGAAAGCACCTCTCTTTACATCGTTTACAATACTAAGGGTCTATTTCAGACAGCAGGCAGCTCCAGGAGCACACAGTGCAGCTTCCCACAGATCCCCGCAGGGCACAGGGCATTGCACTGCACAACAGCTCTTTGGCATTATGAGGCTCTGCCTTCCATTAGTTTGATTACGGCAGACAAGTCGGCTAACTTTACCAATTTCAGGGTGAGTGCAAAAACTGTTGACTTCACCAACCTGAACGTATAATGAGCATACCAATTCAGTACTTATCTAGGAATTCTAAAAATATAAATCAAGTAATGTTCTCCTAAGATGCTATACTTCCTAGGAAGAAACAAAAACAATAGGTAAAATCTCTCAGACATCACACCCCATCCCAGTACCCATACCTTAGGGGAATACTTACTCCTAAATGGGTAAAATCTCTCAGACATCACACCCCATCCCAGTACCCATACCTTAGGGGAATACTTACTCCTAAATGGGTAAAATCTCTCAGACATCACACCCCATCCCAGTACCCATACCTTAGGGGAATACTTACTCCTAAATGGGTAAAATCTCTTAGACATCACACCCCATCCCAGTACCCATACCTTAGAGGGAATACTTACTCCTAAATGGGTAAAATCTCTCAGACATCACACCCCATCCCAGTACCCATACCTTAGGGGAATACTTACTCCTATGTTTGGGCTGCAGCAGTTTTTTCCCCAGGAACAGAACAACAGCCATGACCGCCATGCAGTTTATTATTGAGCCAACACGAGAAGGGTATGCAATGACAAGCAGGCCGAACACATCAAAGAAGACCACATTTCCATGTTGATACTCAGACGAAGAGGCCAGCATGTCAGATGTAGCTAGGTGTTTAAGAACTGCTAAAATGTTGTCACCTTTTAATAAGACAGATAAGATGATCGATTGGGTCGTGATTTACACATACCATGTAAAGCAGAAACAGATCAGGCACTATCTGAAACAGAAGTGACTGGGAGCTCTCCCCCTTTCTTACCAAATGTCCCAGGTAAAGTCCCTCTCTTGCTTTTCTTCCTGTCCACTTGGAAGCTCAACCTTGGCCCTCTCCTACAGCTCTCCCCTAAGGCTCAGGTTTGCCTCCCTGGAAAGCACCACAATGCTCTGTGCTAGGTCAGGGCCTCATCTGTCCTCACCACCCTACCACGGGCCCATATTATCATTCTCTACTCAAAGCCAGTGCCACAAACACAAACCCACGTCCTGATGCTACCTCCGATTCACAGCTCTCACTTTAGCTACATTCTTTACTATTCAACAACCCTATAAGCCTGGGGCCGCCCTTCCAAATCTTTACAGTAAATCAGCATCCCCCACCATAGCCCTGAGCCACTCCTTTCTAAGTAACCACAGTGACAACTGCTAAGTCAGACAGTAAAGACAAAAATGCAAGCCTTCTTCTTTCCAACTTCAAATCTAACTCATTCAACCACACAGGGTACATACAGAACGCACTTTCTAGATATTTCATCATTGTATGCCAAAAGCCAAACCTGTTAATACCAACCTGCTCTCTGAATGGAATCTATGAGAATTCTGTCTGCTGTGTCATACTTGGTGTGATATATGTATCCATTTTCAATAAAAGCTAAATCTATTCCTAAAACAGAAAATGAAAAAAGCCATCTTACTTTAAAGATCAGACTAGGGTTAGGCCTGTTTGTTTAACATAATAAATTCTAAAAGACAAAATGGCAAAACATGAGGTTGCCTGATGTCTGTCATATTCATGAAATGTCATAAACCCTTTTTTGTTCTTACAAAATCTGTAACTATGGTCCATAAATTTAAAGCATAATAATTAAAGCATTTTAAATCACACATTAGGGAAGAAAGTTTGAGGGATAGAATTTGGGCTATACAAGTCACTAAAGGAGTTGGAAATCGAGACAACAAGCATGGGAGCCAAAGTCGCTGAGGACCCTGGCATCTTTGGGGGTGAAGTGCTAAACGGTTCTCTCCAACTCCCACACTGTGGTCTACAACAGCACCCTACAGCAGGCAGCATCTCAGTTACTATGGGTTTAAAGGAGAGGATCAAGAACTTTGCTTTGGTGAGTCAGAAGACAAAGCTCTTATATACAGTGTCCTCAAGAAGTAGAGTTTGCTTCTGACCTAATAGCCTATGGCCACTGACAGAGTACCTGGAATGTTTCCAAAGTCTCTGTAGATCCGGAAGTCGGTATCAGAAGGAATGATTCCACTCTGAAAAACCTCCTGAGCCACCACAGAAGCAAACGGGTGTTTAGCTGCTGAGACATAAGCCTGGACCAGCCAAGGATTTTCAGGGCCTGAAATGAAACAAGACAATACAAGGTTAACCAGATAGCTTTGTTCAACATACCCACACATGGTTGGCTGTACTGAGAAAATATAAGCAACAGCTAACTGATGAGTACCAGGATTGTTTTAGGAGTGATGAAAAAATGTTCTAGGAACTGGAGAGATTGCTCAGTGGTTAGAATTTTTACCACTCAGTCATGAGGGCAAGAGTTTGGTTCCCAACACCTATGTAAAGGGGCTCACAAACACCTTTAACTCCAGCTCCAAGAGATCCTATGATCTCTTCAAACCTTTTTGGGTGCACCTGCACAGACACACACATATTCAAAGATAATGAGCACATACACATAAACTTTTTTAAAATGTTCTAGAATTATGTATGACTATGGAAATAGCTAAAAACAAAACAAAAACAAACAAACAAAAAACCACTAAATTTTACCATTTAAGTTGGTGAACTTATAGGGCATTTATCTTGATATAATAAGCCATGATTTATTTTTATAAACATTTGTATTTATATATATATTATAAAGAAGTCTACAGTTGCAAAATACCACATTTTAAGGAAACAATGTGTATATGTGTTTTTGTGCATAAATAGACATTATTTAAAATTCCCTGAAAGAAACAATTGTAGCACCGGTTTGCTCAGGGCATTGTGAGTGCCATGAGTGTCTGGCTTACAGGGTTTCTTCTACTCAGCTGGTGGAGCCTGGGTTTTTCAAAATGGAACATATATTAATGGTTTAATCTGTTTAAATTTTACAAGGTTGTATTTTATTAACATCTGCAAACATGATGCCGGCAAGCATCCTGACTCACTATGGTGCTGACTTGGTGGGCCACTGCTTCTGACATTAAGAATGATTATTCCAGCCACCAAAAGCTCCCCAAATGAGCATTTCCCTCTGAAGTTACAATGGTACTCTGGAGAGTACAAACTGTTTGATCTGAAAAGCCAAGATAGGACAAGTTTCACCACACAGAAAAACACTGAGGATGGCGATCTGGCACACATTCTGAAACACAACCCATACCTGCTGGCCCAGGAGTGCCTGTTCTCATAGTCAAATGCACAAACAATAGCGGGCTTTCTAGAAAACAGCAGCGCCACAGGGAAGCTGGCTGTCTATAGGCAGTGAGTGGCACTATCTCTGAATAAGAGCATAGAACAATGAAGGTACTTAGTTTACAGTGCACTTCTGGCGGGGAAATATGTAACATGGGCTGTTGCTCTAGCAGAGCCTGGGATTTTCACAGCAGGTGAGAACTCACTGTTGTCTTTGCTTAGAGTTCTCTGCTGCTCCTTTTTGATTTAGTAGCTGTTAAAGTGTTCCTCCTATTATGGATGATATCCAAGAAGCTGGAGGTGGAGACAGCTGCCTATCCCTATAGATGTTAGACTTCAGCTGCTTCACACTGATTCAAGAGAAAACAGAAAAATCTGAGAGCTAAAACAAAATCTTGCTGTATCTCACCTTGTGATCGTGTGTGTGTGTGTGTGTGTGTGTGTGTGTGTGTGTGTGTGTGTGTGTATGTGAGTGTCTGTTTTGAGTCAAGACTATGTAGCCTTGGCTGACCTGGTATTCCCTATTTAGACCTGGTTCCATTTTGAAAGAGTGTAAAGTAAGTTTGAGAGTATTGAAATATGATACTATTTAGGTTACAAAAAACACTTAGTACTTGGTGTAATTTCAAAACTTAAACAATACCATGTCTTTTAAAGATGCTACAAAGTCATTTCCTCTAGCCCACCTCACCCAAAACACTATTTGCCATTAAGACTCCTGGCAAATCAGGCATGATATGACATGCCTATAATCCCAGCACTCTGAAGGAAGAGGCAGAAGGATCAGGATTCAAGAGCAGCCAGGGATACGAAGTAAGACCATCTTGACTCAAACAACAACAAAAACAGCTTTTGGCAGAAGCTATGTGTGTGGCTAAAATGCATTGTTACTTTGCCCAAATTTGTAGAAGGAGAGGACAAGAAATGGACTTTCCAGTGTTGGGTCTCAACAGGCCTTGGCTGAGCAAATCTGTGAGCTTTAACTTCTGCTAGGATGACTAGTGCATGGTATTTATTAATTGTATCCTGTTATCTTCAGGAAAGTCTCTGCCTAAAATTTAAACTCTCTGGCTATTAAGTATAATATGTATTATGTTATATATTATATAAATATAGTAAGTATAATAGCCAGAGAGCCACTAAATAAAATGGTTGCTGTCCATTTTTGACTTTTTCAAATTAACTCAGTGATGGAATTAATTTCCTTCAACTGTGGGTAAATTTTCTCATTCTAACTCATAAATTATCACTTAAAAACCTTTATAATCATCCATAATTAAAAATAATATTCACCATTATAATAGTGATTTTTTTTTAATGGTTATTTGAAACAGGATTTCTCTGTGTAGACCTGGAACTTGCTGTTTAGAGCAGGCTAACCTCAAACTCAGAGATTCCCCTGCCTCTGCCTCCCGAGTGCTGGAATTAAAGGCATGCACCGCCACCCCTCCCCCCCATGAATATGATTTTTAATTACATTTTTTGTGTATTTTTATTGCATTTTATATGATGTCCTCTTTTGCTTCTCAGCTCTGTGGTAAAACACTGACCAAAAGGAACTTGCAGGGAGAAATGGGTTCATTTAGCCTTCAGAGTATAGAGTCCATCACAACAGAAGCCAAGGTACAAACTTCAGCTGGGAACCTGGAAGCAAATCTACAGCAGAGGCCACAGAGGAAGAATGGCTGCTTATTGGCGTGCTTTTTACGGTTTGCTCAGCCTGCTTCATGTGAAACTCAGGGCTACCTGTGTAGGAGTGATACCACCTACAGGAAGCTGGGCCTTTCCACATCAATCATTAATCAAGAAAATGTCCACAGATATGCCCCCCCAGACATACCTACAGGCCAGTCTGATGGAGGCAGTTCCTCAATTGAGAATCTGTCTTTCCAATTAACTCTACTTTGAGTCATATTGCCAAAAAAAAAAAAAAAAAACAGAAAACCAGCACATACTATAATCCCATTACTGGCTCTGAACCAACTCTGAGCCTCAATCACTCAGGTTCAAATCATGCCATACCAACTATAAAACCTTGCAAGTTAAACTCGCCCACCTCTGTTCTTCATCTACAAAGTACAAGTATAGCAGCATGTATTCCTCAAGTTGCTTTGCGAACTAAATAACTCAATGTACAGCAGCGCATGTTCCAAATAACATTTGCATATAATATGTACTACTGAGGAACCACATGCTGATCACATTGTTTTGTTTAAAAAAATGATCAGCCAGCGTAGCTGAATGTGTAAGTTCCTGTCTCTATAAGGTAGGATGTAACTGAAGAAGTCACTGGATGCTAACACATCTGGGCTACCATAAGCATGTACACACACACACACACACGTGCAAATACCACACATGTACACACCAAAACCATAAGCATGTACACACACACACACACGTGCATATACCACACATGTACACACCAAAACCATAAGCATGTACACACACACACACACACACACACACGTGCATATACCACACATGTACACACCAAAATTTTTCACAAAGTTAAAATTACCTCACATCTTAAAAATAAATCTCATTCAATAGATTGCTCATTAAGAGATTCGTGACACTGAAAAACTTTCCACTGTCATAAGACCAGAACTGCACTGAAATGCTCAGTGCGCAACCTCACATACCTGTTTGGAACACAAGTTCTTTCCCTCCTACACCTGCTGCCTCCAGGTTAATAAATGCTCGAATCAAACTGGCCCAGGGATGTTGAGTAATAAAACCATGACTGGCCTTAATGAGGGAGAAACAAATGTATGTTAAAATATGTTTTTATATTGTTTATTTGCATGACAGAATGGCTATCTTGAAAAGGTGGGGACTACGGGAACAAAATAAACATTTTTTAAAGGCAGACAGACTCTAAAGGCATCTTCCTGTATATAATGGTGTTCAGTTAGCCAAGAGGAAAGTCACTGTGAGGATATGCAAAAGTTAAGAAAATGCAGGAGAGATAATCCATATGGTTGGGCATTCGTACTGTGTACCTTCCTCAAATCATCTCTCTGAAACTCAGAGAGTAATTATAACATTCAAAAGCCCTTGAATCAAACACTTTTCTGGGCATGGTAGCACATGCCTGTAATCCCAGCACTCAGAAAACTGAGCAAGAGGATCACAAGTGCCAGGTATCCTGGGAGACACAGCAAGTCCCTGTTTCAAAAGCTAAAAGTGAAAACAGCCAGGCAGTGGTGGTGCACACCTTTAATCCCAGCACTCAGGAGGCAGAAACAGGCAGATCTCTATGCATCTGAGGTCAGCCTGATCTACAGAGCCAGTTCTAGGACAGACAATGCTACCAAAGAAACACTGTCCTTTGGGGGGGTGGGAAGATAGTGAAAATAAAAGAATCACATACTAACAAGATGAGTTGGGTTTCTAACATATTGAGCATGTCTGCATCATGGGTATTTTTAAAGTACTACTAAGTACAGTATTTGTTTTGCATGTTATTTTATGACATTACTCATATTGCTAATAAAACACAATAAATGTTACTAACCAATCATTATTGCTCTCATTATTACTCAACTCAAATATTTATTTTTTCATTAAAATTACTTTTATTTTAAAAAATTCACACATTAAAATTCATTCTTTTGGTGTATAACTCTGAGTTTAAACAAAACATACACATTGCAAGTATGAACAACACAAAGTTCCTATTATTTATAAAAACCCTTTGTGCCAACACTTGATATCTACTGGATTTTCTGCCTCATTGCTTCACCCTTTCCAGAAAACACACAAATGAAATGTAACAGTAATCAGCCATTTGTCGGCTCAAATATTTAAAACAATAAAACCTTACTTGCAAGACATTTTCCTCAGCACCGTTGAAGAGAAACACCACAGCATGCTGCAAGGGTTCTGATGACACTGACATGCCACGGAGAACCTCGAGCATTACTGCACAGCTAACTGCGTCATCACTGGCACCTAGGAGTAGAAAACAGAGTCACTTCTCAGAGTCTCAGTACTTCTCATTGCCTGTGGAATGCAGTTTTCCCCTCAGAGAAGCGTCATAACAGCGGCATGACCGGGAAGCACGACTGTCATCATAGGATGACAACTATGCCCAACAAAGACACACCCATTAAGATCCTTGTCTGGTCTGCTCAATGACATAATCGGTGCCTGGAACCACCCTTATAGTACACACTCAATAGCTGTGTTGAAAAATTAACCAGATAGGACCTAAGGCCAACTGGGATTCATCCTCTCCCATCACCCCCTGGAGAATTCTTTACTTCTGGTACTTATGGCCTCCTCCACTCTATCATTTCCTTGACCTTCAAAACCATAAAAGCTGTAGCACTTCACATTTACAGACGGAGCAACACTCTGCAATGGATGTTCACATTGGATGAGGTAACACTTTTTAAAGATTTTCTGAATGGACAGAGTAATGAAAGAGCACAAAGGAGGCGCCTGAATGGTAAGAAGAACAAACTAATGGCAGCACTGGAAAGGTATAGCATGCAGTCAAGTACATCAGGAAATAATATTAAAGATGATAAAAAGAACTCTAGTGCTCTGATTTAAAAAATAATAATAATAAAATCCACTATTTTAACATTTGCACTGACTCTGTGTGCAGGCTGGGAGGCACACTTGTCACAGTGCACATACGCAAGTTGAGGGACAATCTTTGAGAGGCCATTCTTTGCTTCCACTATGTGGGTCCAGACTCAGGCAGCTGGGCGTGGCAGGTGCCTTTAAGCACAGAGCCATCTTGCTGGGCCCTATATGCTGACTTTGAAAGTTCTGTGGGAGATAGTTGAAGGAACTGACTGGCTATTTGATGACACTGAAAAGTTATAACTGGATTTTCTAAGTGAGCTAGCTCATGATATTATTGACATGCTCAAAGGGGTCCCCATCCTTCACCAATATAGACTAAAATAGAGAAACCAATGCAGCAAAAAGCAATCTCAAAACAACCAAGAAGAGGAGGGCTGCAGGACAGCAGCAGGACTGGGCTGCAGGAGAGCAGCAGGACTGGGCTGCAGGAGGCAGCAGGACTGGGCTGCAGGGGGCTGCAGGAAGGCTGCAGGAGAGCAGCAGGACTGGGCTGCAGGAGGCAGCAGGACTGGGCTGCAGGAGAGCTGCAGGAAGGCTGCAGGAGAGCAGCAGGACTGGGCTGCAGGAGAGCAGCAGGACTGGGCTGCAGGAGAGCAGCCGGACTGGGCTGCAGGGGGCTGCAGGAGAGCAGCAGGACTGGGCTGCAGAGAGCAGCAGGACTGGGCTGCATGACTTTGAGGCACACTGGAGGTCAATGAGCAGCCCTGTTTTCTAGATCTCATTTTTCTCCTAATAGGGAGCTTAAAGGGCAGTTAGAGTGAGAAACACTATTCTAACTCAGGCAGTAGCACCTCTGGATGTGCACACAAGAGCGGCAGGGTGCTATAGCATTCCACAGGCACTGGGGAGCAGGATGTCATTTACCATTTCCGGGTCTCGAAAGCGGACTGATGGTTCAAGCTATGCACAGATTAAACGGGACAGCACCCATTGCCTGGCTCCTGGGAAACACCCCACCTTAGTTTTCTTCTCTTTGAAAACTTAGGGAAGGCTCTGTAACCGGGTAAAATAAAATACTTGCTCTGGGGCTCTGTTAAATTCTAAAACTCACTCTTGCTCAAAAAGAAACAATACTAATGACACCTCTCTTGGTGAATATTGGACTGTATTTTAGTCACTAGTCACAGTGAAACAAAATAATGGCTACCTGATTAGTATTAATTAGAGCAGGGAGTATAAGCTGATGAAGCTTATGTGTGCCACTTTCCAGAAAACAGATAAACACTTCCATTTTGAATTGAAACTGTTCTTTTAAAATAAAAAGCAAACAGTAACACTTTTCTTTATTCTAAGTAAGGTTTAAAACGTTTATCCTCATATAGCTGATTGATAAATTAAACTTCCCATTCACTTTCCCCTACTTTAATGGTTCTAGTGTCTTAGGCGAGGCCCAGAAAGGGGTCAAAATTCTTTTAAGAACGTGAACAGTAAAAAGGCCAAGTGGTTAAGTTGCATACCTTTCCACTTAGAATCAACCCTGAAATTGAAGTCACCCCAAAATAACTCAAATGTCTCTTTCACTGATGACCTGGCACCACGCAGAGGAGCTGAGACGATAAATGAGGCCCTTCTGTGGGTAACATTACTTCTAGTGGGTATCAATTCCTGGGTCCACATATGCTGCTGAGAACTTAAAAATGATGCTCACAGGAAATTAAACACAGCTGAGCAGGTCTGCGAGGCCTGCGACCCCAGTCCTTTGGTGGCTAAAGCAGAATTGCTGGTAAAGCTCAGGCCAGCCTAGACTACACTGTTGAGGATGTCTCAATAATATTCCTGAAGGTGTAGTATAGCTCAGTGGTAGAGCATCTGCCCGGCAAGTACGGGTGCTGGTTCCATCCCCAGCACACAAATACTCTTGCTTCAGTGAGTTCATCCACTGAAAGGATTTGGGAGATAGACACCTATTTGAAGAGTGGTTGAAAAACTACTCCTACCTTATTATTGGTAGATATTTCCTTCACACTATCAGTATGAGTATTATAAAATTTTAGATAAAAGTGATTCTAAACTAGAAATAGAGTATTACTTAGCATGCAGAAAACCATAGATTCAATCTGGAAAAAAAAAAATCTCTTTAGTCATTTAAACCATGCACAGTGGCACACTCAGCAAAGTCATCCTCAGCTACATAGCCAAGTGTGAAACCAGTTCAAGGCTAGCCTGGGCTACATGAGACCCTGTATGAAAGAAATGGGGTGGGCATTCTAATGGCTGTCCAAAGAATCTTTTCATTAGTGGACTCCACATGGGAGCCATACACTTGGCATTGTGTGAAGAGCAGCAGACAATGCAAACACTATTTGGTACTAACAGAAATCCAGAAGGAAACAGGAAAAAACTCCCTGCCCTCCCCCCACTTGCCTATAAGCAGAACACAAATCTATGCAGGTGTTCCACCTCCCCCTCTACCCGGAAGGACAAAGGTTAACCTCCAAAGACAACCTTAGCCCCTGAAGAGCCTACAGACAGCAAACTTAGCCAACTAGACTTTACTTGCCATACATGTCATCTCCAGCATTTGCTGCCCACTGATTCTAGGTCCTTTCTCCTTTGGTTTGGTTTTGGTTTTTCTGTGGCACTAAGGATGGGACTTGGGGCAATCACTCTCCCACTAAGCTACACCCCACCTGGTTCTTTCCCTTTGTCTTCTCACTTTTCAAAAACAGTTTTGTTCTTGATGACAAGAATAGCTAAGCCAGAGAGCTGAACCACCTCTTTGAAATAGTGTCCTTCTGTATCACCCAGGTACATCTGCACAGGGAAATAGCCTTGTCTGCTTTTCTTTTTTATCTTTTCTTACAAGGATCCATCCCACATAAGGATTACGAAAGATAAAGAAAAATTCAGGGTTTCTACATTTGTTTGATACCTATATATCCAGTCTTTCTAATGCAATGCTCCAAAAAAAAAAAAAAAAACCCAGAGCATTATGTGTCCCTTTCCAATTTAAGCATCTTAATAATGAACACAGGATGGCCTTGTCTAGTGTCTCAAGCATAAGGTAAAACACTTCTGCCTTTAAAAAAAAAAATGAACATGTGTATACTAATTTCTGAATAAGAAAAGCATATTCTAAATGTGAAATATCCAGTCACAAAATCATTTCAAGTTAAGGCTAGTTTATGTCTTATGTGACTCCAGATAGTTATATTGAGCCTGCTATACACGAAGGCAACCAGAAATATTGTCAACAATAGTACCAACAACAAGGGAAGATTTCCTTAAAAGATGCTGTCCTAATGTTTTACTTACACTTAATCCTTTGAGCTATACTATCAGGAAATTAGCCATTATTTTTCCATTTAACAGGAAGTTAAAAAATGAATTAGGCAATAGGCCCAAAAAGGCCTAATGATACTCAGATACCCTCTTCCTGGCCAGGAGGTCAAGCACCTACCCCAGCTGTGTGGGATCAGACGTGATAATCAGAAAAGGGGTCTTCTTATGTCTAAAATCTCAGGAAACACTACTTTCCATTCTTACCTTCCTATATTATTAGCTGTTTTTTGTTTTTGTTTTGCATGTCTTATTTGTTTACATGAGTATATAGAGAAGAAATTTTAGAGATAATGCATGTCATTGGTTTAAGACATGAGGCCATTGTAAGAGAGTCAAGGAAATTTACTTACATGATAAAAGATTTTAGGACTTAATTACAATAAGAAGGTTTCATATAATAGCATTTCAATGGTAGGTTTTGTTTCCCTCTAATACTTTCCCAAAACATCACCATCTCTAAATAAAAAAATTAATCCTTGGAGCTGGGCAGTGGTAATGGCACACATCTTTAATTCCAGCAGAGGCAGGAGGAACTCTGAGTTCCAGGACAGCCAGGACGACACAGAGAAACCCTGTCTCAAAAAATCAAAATAGTAGTAAATCCTTAAAGCTCAACAGTTAAGACAGTTTGCCTCGCAATCATGAGGACAAGTTCAGACACCACAATCCACAACTGCTCACAGATGTCTAAGCTCCAACTCCAAGGAATCTGACACCCTCTCTTGGCCCGCAAGTACATACGTATGTACATACATACATACATACTCTCACTCTCTCTCAAAATACTTCATAAATACATATGAAAAAAAAAAAAAAAGCAAACAGAATCCCTGTGGCCCACAGCTATATCAATACCTCTACATCCTAGGAGAACTTTCAAGCTAACTGCATCTCTCTACTTCCAAGCTACTCCTGTTGATTGTAATGCTTTTCCTCGACATTTCTGGGGAAGCATACATAATGCCTCTTCTGGTTTAAGTTTTGGCTACATTCATTTCAACCAATACCCATCAAACAGCTGAAGAGTTTTAAATGCTTTCTTACCATTGCTCTTGCCAACATACCTTGCACTCTCTGGTGCTACTGTAGGGAGAAAGAGACCCAGAGTCTGGCCTCGGGACACATGAAGAAACCACTTAAACTACTGAAAACTTGTTTCTGAGTTACCTTCTTTTTTTCTTTTTTGTTTCTGGGTTTTCTTCCCCCCCCCCCCCCCCCGAGACAGGGTTTCTCTGTAGCTTTGGAGCCTTTTCCTGGAACTCATTCTATAAATTAGGTTAGCCTAGACCACACAGAGATCCACCTGTCTCTGCCTTTCTAATGCAACCACCACCTGGTTGAAAAATCTTATATTTAAAAAAAGTTCCCAATGACTCATTGCAATGAACACTTAACAGGAAAAGATGTGTGGACTAAAGGATAATCTGTGTGACTCACTGAGCCACACGACAGCTTCCACACCGAGACTTTTTTTTTTTTTTATGTTTTTTGTTTTGTTATTTTTGGTTTTACTTTTAAATTTTGTTTTGGGGGGAGCTGCAAGAGCAGAGGGCGGAAGTGGCGGAACAGGGAGATGAGTGGGCTTGGAATGCATGATGTGAAATCCACAAAGAATCAATAAAAAGTTAAATTAAAAAAAAATAAACAAGTTCAATTTAGGGGATTCATACTGATTTGACAAATATGTATTAAATCAGTCATTGTCTTAAACATCAAGTTTTCTATCTTGCCAATGTCTATTCAGAGTGCTAGGCTAAGTATTCTAGCAATATATCATACCCTCAGTGGACAGTAATTCTAACTTTTGAAGTGAACAGAAACTGCTAGAAGTAATGTCCTCCAAACCATGTATTCCTGAAATGTAGGGATCTTTTTCCCAAAGCCTAGTGCAACGCCTGGCTGTGTAAGCACTTACAAGTGGACAGACACATGGTAAACTAATAATAAGGCTACTTCAGCCTACCAAAAACATCTCATGATTGTCATGGGGCTTGTGGGCCACTGTTTAGTAATTATGACAAGTACATACCTGGTGAGTTTGCCACCGAGTCAAAGTGACAGTTAGCCAGTACAGCATGCTGGGCTCCACTTCCGGGTTCCAGCTTTACCACAACATTAGTAATGTTGTCATAGTAGCTTGTAAAACCTCCCAAGAAGTCAATGCTGAAGGAACCTGTAGGCCTTTGTATGTCCACTGAAATTCTGTGAATGCTGCTGCTTTGTCTTTCAATCAGTTTGATCTGCTCCAATAGGTACTGCACTGTCAGAATTTCATTTTCTGTACTTCCTGTAGTCCTGGGACCAATGGCTGTTATGTGTTCCAGATAATCCCTGAAAGCAATCAAAAGGAATGATGATGATAAACTTAAAATGACCATATCTTAGAGCTTGCCTCCTACCTCAGAAAGTTTAGTTCTTTTGAATTCTCACATAAAGAAAAACCAAATGCAAAAACACTGCCCCTCCCCCATGTCTAAGTCATGGTCACTAGTTATCCTGGAACTCACTACATAGATCAAACTGGCCTCGAAATCAGAAAGATCCACCTGCCTCTGCCTCTAAAGGCACTTTAAAAAAAAAAATAAGTAAACAAACAAATAAACTAAAAAAAAAATCAGACACCCCAAGAAAATTACCTGGAGGTTTCATCACTTTATATTACATCCCAGGAACTAATGCTTTCAAATTTTCCTCCTTTGATTCCACATCAAATCAGTACCAAGACTAGGGCTTATATTCAGTATGTGTGGCTGCTGAAGGCTAGGTAGGAAAACACAACTTCACAGGCTAGTTACAGATTGTTCCTTACTGGGTCTAAATGGCAGAAACCGATGGTGAGAAAAACCCTTAAGAAAATGTTTTCAACGCGCTACATCCAAAGAAGCAGCTTTTAAAACAACCGCAGTTAAAAACTTTCTGCTAGCTTAGGATTCATCTGGTTTAAGATGCAAGTTACAAAATCAAAGAGTTCACCTTCCCAAGTACACCTGGGGTCGTTTAAAAAGCTTGAGCCCTATACAATCCGTTATCACATTAGGGCCACTGACCAAAGGCGAACTTGAGAAAGTGTAGGCAGAACTCTGAATGAGTGGCCTCTTGGATTAGTGTCCACAGCTTTCGGATTTGGGGGCTGCGTTGCTTGGGAAGGCAGCACACTACCTTACACCTTCCCAACACCATCCCCAAAGGGCTTTTTAATGAACGCAGTCTTGGCCCAAACACCCCACGCACAGGGGCGTGCTAACAACCAATCATCTGCGGGCGGGGCAGAGTGCACGGGGAAGCAGATTCGATCCACCTGGCCACCCTGAGAAAGCGAAAGGGGAGCCTGCAAGCCCCGGATACCCGCCATTCAGACCCAGAGGGACGCGCGGGACCACCCCGCTTCCCACCCACGTGCGCCCAGGGACCCCCCCCCGAACCCAACACCGCGCAGCCAGACTAGAGTCACCGACCCGGAGCTCCCCACCCCGGGCTCTCCCGCCTGGGGCAGCAGCGGACGTGCGGCCGGGCCGGTCGACCGTACCTGGCTTGGCGAGCGTCGAACTCGCCCTGGAGCCCGGAGGTCCGGCTCAGCACCAGCCGCTGCAGCGAGAGCTGCACGAGCGCCCGCAGTGCGAGCAGGTACAGTGCGAGCGCCAGCACCGTGCGCGCCTCGGACAGCGCGGTCCCCGCGCCCCGGCTCGCGCCTCCGCTCCCCGAGCTCCCCTTCCGCGTCCTCCCGCCGCCGCTCGCGTCCGCCTGCGCTGAGGCCTCTCTCTCCCGGTGCGGCGCGGCCGCCGGGCCCTCCCGACGCTCCGCCGCGCCGCGGTGCCGCCTCACGGCCGCCGACTCGGAACTCCATTCCATGGCCGCAGCCACTAGCCCCAACCGCCCCGGCCCGCGACAGCCCGGGCCGCCGCGGCCGCCGCAGCGCCTCCTAGTGAGCGGACGGAAACTGCAGAGGGCCAAACTTCTTCTGATTGGCTGATCTGCTCTGCTGCACCCCGGCGCTTCAGTCTAACTGATCTTCGGTGGCCGGCCGGGGCGGGGCATGGTAGTTGTGCTTGCTTCCCAGCCTGGTGTCTGCAGATTGCCAAACGGAAAAACACCCATAAATCGAAAAATGAGTAGCCCCAAGCAAGAGGAAAGTGCAAGGCCACTTTTAACAGAATGCACCAGGCATTTATCCTGCCCTGGGCAGATGCCTCTGAAAAGGTAGGATCCTGTCTACAAAAACAAAAAGTAAGATTTTACAACCAGCAATGGACCAATATAGGCCTGTAATCCTGGCACTAGGGAACTAGGAAGCTTGGCCATTGGGGGATCTCTATTTCTAGTCCAGAGAGGGATACATAAGGAAGACCTTAAAAGAAGAGAAAGGGGGGGGGGGAGAAAAGGGAGGGAAGGAGGAAGGGAGGAAAGGAAAGAAGGAAGGAAGGAAAGAAAGTAAATTGCATATCTAATCCCAGCACTCAGGGAGTTATGAAAGGGAGGATTTACACTTTATACAAATTAGAGCCCTGGTCTACATAGAGAGAGTTCCAGGCCAACCAGGGCTATAGAAGGTGAGAGGGAGAAGGAGGAAGAAGGGAAGGGAGGAGGGAAACACGGAAGACAGCTACTGCTGTCTCCATTTAACAGATAAAATAATAGTTATATTTAATGAATAGTTGCTGAGTCAAGCGGTGTGCTAAGTACAGACTTTGGAAAGAAATTATTTCTATTCCTATTGAATAGCTGAAGAACATAAAGGTAGCAAATGAAAAATGGATGGGTTCCCAAGACAGCATTCTGTTCCACTGCTGCACAGGGCACTGTGCAAACAAAGGCCTAAAAAAGATGTTCTTGGGCCACCAAGATGGATCAGAAGGTAAATGTGTTTGTCCCAGTCTTGCCCCAAAGCCTGACAACCAGAAGTCCATACTGGGTGCTGTGGTAGAAGGAGAGAACCAACTTCCACTAGCTGTCTACTGACCTACACACACACACACACACACACACACACACACACACACACACACCATATAAACACTATTGTGTTGTCTAGTCTCATGTCCATTTGCCACACAAACGAGATATCTGAAAGGAGGAACCCACAATTGAGAAAATGTCTTAGTTAGCATTTTCTTAATTAGTGATTGATAGGGGAGGGTACAGCCCTTTATGGGTGGAGCCATCTATGCGCTGGTGGTCCTGGGTTCTGTAAGAAAGCAGGCTGAATGAGCCATGAGGAGCAAGCCAGTATGCATCAACCCTCCATGGCCTGTGCATCGGCTCCTGCCTCCAGGATCCTGCCCTGCTTGACTTCCTGTCCTGACTTCCTTTGGTGAAGAGCTGTGATATAGAAGTATCAACCAAATAAACCTTTTCCTCCCCAAGTTTGGTTATGGTGTTTTATCATAACAATAGTAACCCTAAGACACACAATAATAAAATAAAAATGTTTAAATGCCATAAAAAATAAATCAGTAATAAATGAAAAGTTAGTCTCCCTTTAGTATCACCATTAAATGGCAAGAGGCTGGTCATTGGTTTTAGTGGCCAAGCTAGCAACTGCTTGCCTCTTTGATTCAAGATTCTGTGGCCCAAGCACATAATGGCTTAAGTGCTCTAAGTCATTAACCCACTGAGAAAACACGATGCAGAATTTTGGCTGAACTTCTGTGTCAGATATCATACACAAAAGCCCTGAAGCCCTGCCTACCTCTCAAACCATGAGACACAGGGTGCTCCTACAGCCACACTGGCCTCTCTCAGACTTCCAGGTTGCCACCTTTTCTTTACAATATCTCCTCATATACTATGTAGATTACCCACAATGCTTGTTCCTTCCCTTCATTACCAAGCTTCAGAGCTCAACTGGTACTATCTCAAACAAGACTCTCTTAGTCCAGTACACCCACTTCCCTGTGTCAGCTCTTACAGCACCAATCCTGCTGGGATTATTTCATGTTTCCCTCACCAGGCTGCTAGCCCCATAAAGGCAAGAATCTTGTGTAGTTTTACTCGCGTTACTCACTTCTCCTAAGACACGGAGTGACAAGTACTATACTGCCAATATGTCTTGAATGGGCGGAAAACACAGCATCTTTAGAAGCATAGAGCTTTAGTTCTGTAAGACCCTTTTGTGGCACCTGCGCTGCTGTTGAAGCCCGAGAAACTGCGGAGGGTGTCGAGGTTAATAACACAGGACTCTTGCTTGATATTAAGAAGGCTCTTTATTATTTTCCTTTTACTCCATGGTGGGGTGGGGTAGCTTATATACCCCAGCACTACATGGAGGAGGGGGAAGCAGAGAAGGCAGTTAGTCGTCTCAGGTTCCAAGCACAAGTTAGGGTGCTTTCAGTGTTGCAGAAGCCAAAGGAGCATTAGCATTTTGCATTAGAAAACATGTCTCCTGTTTTCCAGCGGTTACAGCTGCCTGCCCTAAGGGCAGCAGGAGGGGAAGTAAATTCTTAGCCCTTTCAAGTCTGTAAGCTCTATGAAACCAAAATCAATGTCTATGTCATTACTTCATCACCTTACCCATAGTGCTTAGCTTCTGCCAGTCTCTGGTCATCACTCACTATGTATTCATTGAATGGGAGAATGAAAATGTATATCACCTTCTATAAGAATCAGATGTTTTTTCCTGTTTACTTCCTCAAAAGTCTAGAGCCCCTATTCTCTTTGGAAAGAGAGTTCCAAACATCAACAGCTATACCTGCTACAATATATGAAGATATATCAATATATTTCAATATATCAAGATATGGATGGTTCTCCTATCTTCTTGTGATTGGAGGCCATAGATCTTTTTACGTCAACTTGAAACAGGCTGGAGTTCCCTTAGAAGAGGAAGCCTCAATTGAGAAAATGCCCTCGTCAGATTAGCCTCTGGGAAAGTCTGTGTTTCATTTTCTTGGATGGTGACGTAGGAAGGCCCAGGCTTTTCTTCCAAGTCCTTATGAGACACAGACTTAGGCTGAGCGACAAGCATAAAGATGCCCCAAAGCCCTTCTTCTTGCTCCCTTTCTCCTATTTCCCAGTAACTTGGCCAACCCTAAGAGGGCAGACCTGTGCACTGCCAACACACAGGCTGCTGCATGGCTGACATCCTGAGCCATCACAGCTTACGGACCTCCTTCCAGTAAGGAGGGCCTGCTCACCAAATCTGGTTCCAGGAGCTGAAAGCTGGCAAAAGAACACTTGTTACCTTGTGTTCCATCGTCATTGCAAGCAAGTGAGGTATCAAGCCAAGAGGTGCAAAAGACGGTCCAAACCAGTTTCAAAAGACAGAAACAGATGTCAAAGCTAGGACACTGTGTGAGTGAAAAGAAAAAGATGCGAAAGCCAAGCTAGGAATCCCAAAAGCAAGCAAGAGCCTGGCTGTCAGCTGCAGAGGGGTGACTGAAGTTGGTCTGGTGTGCTTACTGTCAACTGTGTCGTGCATTTGTTTCTTTGCTTTGTTGCATGCATCCCAGGCTGGTCTCAAACTAGCTAACAACGACCTTGGACTCTGACTCCCCTATCTCTGCATCCCCAAAGGATTGTGCCTGTGCCATCATGCCTGCTTTATGTAACACTGGGGATCAAACCTGAGGCTGCATGCCTTTTATGTAGACATTCTACCAACTGAGTCTCAGCCGCAGCCCAGCAATTTTATAAATGAGACAGAGTTATGTGGAAATGACTTTAGATAGATAAGAAAGGATGAAGGTCAAGTGATAACAAAAATAAGTGAATGTAAGTGCAATGATTAAAGCTCAAAATGGACAGATTCCAATCAAAACAGAAATGTCAGACAGCAGAAACATTGCATATTGATTTCACAAAATTAAGGATTTGTATACATCAAAAACAGTCACACACTCACATATGATAATAGAGAGTCTGGGGAGATGGCTGAGACCTTTACTTCACCCTATAGAACCCACCAAAAGGCAGGCACAGAGTGGCCTATAAGCCCTGTGGTAGAGAAGACGGAGAAAGGCGGCTCACTGGGGCTTGCTGGCACTAACTAGCTGAGCCTTCAGTGAGTTCTTAATGCATTGAGACACTGAAAAAGAAAGGCACACACTCATGAGTACACACAAATGAAACAGACACATGCCAACAAGGAAGAAAAGAGAAAATAAAAGACTAGATAGTCATAGTCTTCCTTATTTGCCAGTGTGTAAGGTTGAGAGATATCAGAAGGTAGTTTTGGATGCTAATGCAAGTTAGGATAGAAAATAAATTAGGTACAACACTTTGGATTCACCAAGATAGGATAGATATGGAGTATTTGCTCTGAATTTGTCAAATGTAAATGAACTAGACATTGCTGATGTATTTAATGCCTATATATATTATGTATCGTTATTGTACTTATTGCATATAGTTTTCTTATATTAATTATAACCTTTTAAATTTTAGACAAAAAAGGGAAAATGTAGTAATATTTTGTTTATGATCTAACTAATAAAGCTTGCCTGAAGATCAGAGTGCAAAGCTAGCCAATCAGCCAGCCGTATAGGCCACTCAGTGAAGTCAGGGTTTAAATGAGTTCACCAAACCCAAGATAAAAGATAAATGGGTGTTTTCTTAGAGAAGAACTTACACAGATAAGAGTAAATAGCCACCGTGGCCTTCCTGCTCCAGATAATGTAGTCTCTGCTCTTCCAATGATCTCCACGACCCAAGAGAGAGTATCACACACACACACACACACACACACACACACACACACACACACACACACACACTTCTACCTTAAAGCAGTCAGTGAACTGCTACAAGTTCACTGGCAAGGCAAGATGCCACTACAAGGCAGGGGTGACACACATACTCTTAGCCATAGAGGCCAGGTAATGGTAGTGTACACCTTGAATCCCATTGCTCAGGAAACATGGGCAGACAGATATCTGTTAGTTCAAGGTTTCCCTGAGCTACATGAAAGTGATCCAGTCTAAAAGAGAATCAGAGCTCACACAAAGGTGATCCCAGCACTAGAGAGGAATGTAAGGCAGGAGGAGACAGGAGCACAGTGCAGTCTGAGGGTTGGTGGAGACCTATACAGTCTGGGCATGCAGTCTGAGGACAGGATCGACCATTTGGTCTGAGGATTGGTAGAGGTGAGAACTCTCTAGTGGTTGGCTTCTTTGCTTCTCTGATCTTCAGCTTGAACCCCAATATCTATCTCTGGGTTTTTATTATTAATACCAATTAGAACTCATGCTACAAGTGACCCAACACTGGAACAGAATTTACAAGTATGAAACCCAAAGTAAGGGTCATTCATCTTATTTGTATTGTGTGTTTGCAGATCAGTAAGAAAAACCTTAATGTTAATATGTATGTATTGTTCATTCTTAGTATCAAAGGAGTAGATGTAGTCTTGTAACTTATATTGAGAAGGTTACTTTTTAAATGACAGGCACTTCTTACAAGTTTCATTAATAAAACTTGTACAATGCTGGTAGGATATATTTTGAATAACTCTCCTGTAAAGCAATTATTTTAGGTACACCAGGGCCTTAAAACATCTCACAGTTTCTTGTAGTAGTTTCACACATAAACATCTGTCAAAAATGTGCTTTTTAAAAAGACATGAATTATGCATGTGGTTTATGTCTATAATCTCAGTAAAGGAGGATTACCATGTTCCTTCTTATGAGTTTCAGGCCAGCCTGGACTACAGAGTGAAGCCTTGTCTCCAAGAAAGAAAGGGAAGGAGGAAGGGAGGGAGGAAGGAAGGAAGAAAGGAGGGAGAGAGAGAGTAAGAGAGAGAGAGAGAGAGAGAGAGAGCAGGAGCAAGCCCAGTACTGCAAAACATTTTAAATAGAAAGGTGATTTTAGCATATATATAAGAGAGAAGAAATGTCAAATAAATCATCCTATGTTCAAGGTTTGGAACACGTAGATTTAAAACAGTATTGCTGAATCAGCCTCATGTTGTGACAGGATACTCACATTACAAACACCAAGACAGAAAGAGTAGACGTCAGAAAAGCCATGTGTGCAAGCACACACACACACACACACACACACACTTGCAATAAACAGTGTATCTTCGGTGATTTTTCCTTCTCTATTTTCCACCTTTTGTGTCTCGAGTTCAGTGTTCAGAAGCTTGTGTGTGGAGAACTGTCATCTCAATTTTCAGGAAGACAAAATTTATAATTAATTAATGCATGGATGTGATCTAATAAGGGAATAAAATAATCAAAAAGCTAACTTTGGCTGCTAATCTTCACTTCTGTCCTTCCTTCCTTCCTTTCTTCCTTCCTCTTTCTCTTCTTTCTTTCATTTATTCATTCTTTCCTTCTTCAAGTTTGCTTTCTTCTTCTATGGTTGTTTAAGTAAGATAGGATCTTGGCATGTAACCCAGGCTTCACAGCAATCTTCCTGTCTCTGGCTCCTGTTGCTGGAATTACAGATGGGCAATGCCTCATCCAGCCTTCTTTCTCTCTTTCTGTTGTTTTCTTGTATTCTCTGTTAGTGTTAGGGATCAAACCCAAGATCCCACACGTCAAGTAAGTGCTCCACAACTAAGATGCATCTTGAGGCCCAGGCACATTTTCAAACTTCAAAGTCTGAAACTTTAATAATTAATTGCTGAGCCAATAAAATAATATGAGGGAATTTTCACTTCTTTAAATTCTGCCTTTGGCCTGAGAGGATGGGTACTTTTAAATGCCTCTGGCTTCTAGGTTTTCTCTTTCATCCTTTGTAGCCTATTGGAAAAGGACCCAGCAAACTAGATGTCTTTGGGCACTTACTTGAGGGTCACACATCAGTACTTATTTGTATTTTTCCACTGGGCTTAGGGGAGACAAATGACTTGGTACCAAGAGCATGTGACTCAGCAGTTTTGAGGCTTGGGAACGCTGACTTAACTGAATTTGTTCCATGTTGAAAATGGGCCGTTCAAATCTACTCAAATATTCATGAAGTGTGTACTTGCCAGAGCTCAGTACATCTACACAGCCTTGCCCAAACGCCAGCCCTCCCCATAATCTCACTTGGCCTGTGAGCAGTGACCTTGTCTGGGTCCTTGCTGGCCCAAAATAGCTTCTACAGCTGCTGCATGCCCTAGATGCTCCCCAGAGGAAGGAGACCACAGTGGATCTCACATGAAAGTATGACCAGTCTCTCTGAATGAGACAACAGAAGCAGCAACCAGAGACTTACCTGGTAGCTTCCTGTGCCTCAGCCAGCTTGTGCTTCAGATTCTACGGGTGGTATGATTCCTTCTGACTGTGATGCCTACTTACACCAAAATGGTCAGCCATGGTGTCTCTAAGGGTCTTCCAGGACTGGGCCACATGTCCAGCAGTGTGTAGGAGCCAACTGTGCTAGAACCCAGGCCAGATAGCCCTCCTTGCACTCCATGAACGCCAGGCCTACCATGCTGACTTCCTTCCTGCTCACCCTCCAAGCCTGTAGAACTTGGAGCACCTTGCCACACATGCTGTACAAAACAGCGTCACTTAAACTGTTTTCATGGCTTGCTCTCACACTGAGATATAGAACTACTGAGAATTAATTGCCTGCCTGCCTGTGCTGCCATTTCCCCATCTGCAAATTTAGGCTAATAGGATTTTCTAAGACCCTTGACCACACTCATGGTAAAAGTTCATTATGCCTATTGCTATTCTTCTGGGGGAAGGGGTGGGCCTCATCTGTGTAGCCTTATGGAAATGGAAAGAGGATCCCTTAGCCATTGGCTAGGTGGATGAAAAGAAACAGAAAGTGAAGTCTGGAGAGAGGGCCCAGGGGTTAAGAGCACTTGTTGCTCTTCCAGAGGATCCAAGTTCTGTTCTTAGCCCCCACATTGGGCAGCTCACCCCAGACCCAAAGACATCCTGCTTTGGTCTCTGCCTGCACCCGGCGTGGATATACACAAACATACACAAAAGCAGAACATCCGTACACATAAAAAAAATTATTTAAAAAGGAAGGGCACAAAGCTTGAAAGGCAACTTGTGACAAAAAGTGTAGCTTTACTTGTTAAATGCTTCTAACAACCTTGTTTAATCCCATAAACATATTGGTAGCCCTACAGGCACTCACCTCTTTATTTCTATCTTCTTGACAATAAGCCTTATAAAGATAAAAGCTTGTTTTCTTCTCTCCTCTCGGGCTGCTCCTTCCGCTACATTGGGAACTGATAAGCAAGAATCCAGAAATTCTGAGAATAAATTCTCAGTTTCTTCAATTAAAAATACTTATTCACGGCCAGGTGTGGTGGCACATACATTTAAAAACCAGCACTCAGGAGGCACAGGCAGGTAGACCTCTGAGTTCAAGACTGGTCTATAGAGGCTAGACTGTCTACAGGACAGCCAGGGTTACACAGGGAAACCCCGTCTTGAAAAACAAAGAAACAAAAAACAAAAATAAATAAATAAATAAAAACCTTAGAACCTTATTCACACTATATTTCATCCACTAGGAGGACCGGAGTATTGAGACGACGTGCTATTGTGGCCATGAGTCATGAAATCATGATGCTAGTGAGAGCAAACAAAGCCCATTGTCTTCATTCTCATGAAGCACCCACAGTGAGAAGGGACACAGCACAGTTGGGTACAGGCGCAGGTGGGGAGGACAGGATTGCACTGACTGCTTAACATTTATGAACAATTATTCAGAAGTGGAGAAAACGTCTTGGAACCAGGCAGCTGTGCCAGGCTTGAGGAACATGGGAATGTTCCAAATGGGTCACTTTTAATATGGTTAATTTTATGTGATGTAGCTTTCACCTTCAAAAAGAAGAAAGAAAGAAAAGAAATATGGGAAATCTAGGTCTTAATGTGATGTCTTAGGGAGTAAAATGTACCTGCCACCAGCATGATGGCCTGATTTAGATCCCTGGTACCCCAAGGTAGGATAGAACCAACTTCCACAAGGTGGCTTCTGGTTGCTATATGTGTGCTGTGATACATACCCCTCTCTTTACTTCATCAAATGTGGAAAAAAAAAAAAGATATGGAAATATAGTAGTATATTTGCCTATCAGGTACAAATCCAAGAACTTGGGCCCCAGAACTGTGTAAATCTAACACAGGTGCTCACCTATGACCCCAGCACTCAGGAGCAAGAGGCTGGAGGGTAAGAAAGTCACCCTTAGCTTCCCAGTGAGTTCAAGGCCTCCATCCAGTAGGACGTCCAAACAAACAAAATGTATTTGATACATGTGATTCACAAATGACTGGGATAAATAGAATTTTTAAAAGATTTCTTAGTCCAGAGGCAGACACTTGGCCAAGTTCCTCTCAGTATAGCTACTGTCCATATGCTGCTTCTGCTACAGGCTGAGGCTAACAAGTGCCTTGGGCTTCACTAGCCAAATCTTACTCCCAAACAGCTCCAAATGCTACACTACAATATGGGACCTCCACTTTTTAAGGAAAACAAACAGATCTTTTGCAGAGGGGTTGACCCTATTATTTCACTGTATACGAATGCGTGTCTTGAATGCACGTATGTCTGTGTGCCATGTGTGTGCTTCCTGCCTGAGGAGGCCAGAAGACAGCATTGGATCCCAGAACTGGAATTACAAACAGCTGCATGTGCATCCTGGGAAAAGCAGCAGTACTAATAACCACTGGGTCTTCTTTGCAACCCCACTGACTGTGTAGGGAAAGCAAAGGGAATGGCTCACTTCATAAGCTAAAGGGCTGTTTGTGTTTCATCTGGAGGCAGGGTCTCTCTGTGTAGCCTGGCTTGGCCTTGAACATCATCCTGCCCCAGACAGGGCAGGAATTATTGGCAAATTGGAACACACCCAGCACAGCCTAGAGTTTTTAAAGCCATTGTCTTCCCAGATCCCAGGAATACCTTAGCTAGGTGTCAGGTTCATTGTTGAGGGACTACTGTGAGACTGGGACCCCAAGTTCAGAGACTCAGAAGCAAAAGCCTGAGTGACAGATAGACTTCTATTTGTATTACCATCGCAAAGTGCAATCCCATCAGCAGAGAATCTGTGGCTGATTTAGGAAGTAGAACAGAGGATTATCGGTTCCAAAGTGTATCCTGCTTCCTCCACTGACTAGATACAAAACTGAGTCTAGGCTCAGTTCAAGCTGGACTATAGAAGGACTTCTGGTGGTTAGATAAAAGCCAGCGTCCTCAGGAACCGGAGGCAGAAGGGACTTATGTCTCTCCTTTGGCATACCTGGGGCACCTAGCAAAGTCCATGCTGGCCTCCAGACTCCTTCAGCCTCTATTCACCCATGCTTGTTAGATACCCCAAAGCCCATGCTGGCCTCCTGGCCCCTCTCACCTCCCCCCGCTACCCTAAACTCCCAGGCTGCTCCATTTCATGGGCATCCTTCTTCCCAGCCACTCATCCTCCTCCTAACTGTAAGTGCAAGATTTGTCCATTCTCCCACTTCCTTAGCCACGGCCATGTCACTCCCCTCTGGACCCTTCCAAATGCCTCTAGATTCCTCCCTCCCTCTCTGCCTGTCTCCCTCCTTCCCTCCCTCCCTCTCTCTCTCCCTCTCTCCCTCCTTCCTTCCCTCCCTCCCTCCTTCCTTCTCTTCCTCCCTCCCTCTCTCCCTCCTTCCCTCTCTTTCTCCCTCTCTCTCTCCCTCCCTCCTCCTCTCCCTCCCTTTCTCTCTTCCCCTCCTCTCTTTCCCCCCTCCTTCTTTCTCTCCCCCTCTCTCTCCCACAATAAAACCTTCCCCCTAATCATGGAGCAGCCATTTGGGTGGTTTCTTTGCTGCACTTCTCTTACAAGCATGTACAAACCATTTCCTGACTTGGATTTTTGAGGTAAAATAACTAAACAAGGCAACTTCAAGTTTCTGGGTGGGGGCCAGGGAGTCAAGGAGTCAACCCCAAGACTCACCTAAATCAGCAATAGCTGATTATTGTTCTGTGGAATGTGAACTTAGAGGATCTGAATCTTGAGGTTTCCCAATAAATGGCTCACTTGAGATATGTCTGTGAAAGTTTTCCTCTATTAATGTTGGTGACTCATTTATAAAGAGATCACCATATGTGCCAAACACAGCAGGGTTACAAACTGGATCCCACTCACAGGCTGCCAGTTTGCAGCCCTCACCTTTAACCCTGAAGGATATACTCAGCAAAGATAAAATATTTCTCTGCATGAGAATCAGGTTATAGGCAGGATTCTTATCTCAAGATTTGGGAGAAAGTGAACAGTTCTAGTATTGATCAGATAGCTATTCTCCCTCATATTCCTGCGTAGGTTTGGGCATAATCTTGTCAAAGGCTTCCTTCCCTCTGGTCTCTAGGATTACTCTGTTTATTTTACACAAAGTGTGAGTGAGTGGGATGAGCCTGGCATTTGTGTGCAGAGCTCTGGATTTCTAGCAGCAACAAATGCTCTGATATGGCTTCTTCCCTCACCCATCTGGTCATACATACAGGGAACACTCTGGGGCCCCTTGTGAGTTATAGTGCTCACACACACACACACACACAGGCACACACACACAGAGTCACACACACACACAGGCACACAAACAGAGGCGCGCACACACACACACACAGGCACACACACAGAGGTGTGCGCACACACACACACACACAGAGGCGCACACACACACACACACACAGGCACACACACACAGAGGCACCCCCCCCACACACACAGGCATGCACTCACACACAGGCACACACACAGAGGCGCGCACACACACACACAGAGGCGCGCGCACACACACACACAGGCACACACAGGCTCACACACACACACACACACACACACAGGCACACACACAGAGGCGCGCGCCGCACACACACACACACAGAGGCAGAGGCGCACACACACACACACACAGGCACACACACACAGGCTCACACACACACACACACACAGGCTCACACACACACACACAGGCACACACAGGCTCACACACACACACACACACACACACAGGCACACACACAGAGGCGCGCGCGCACACACACACACACAGAGGCGCACACACACACACACACAGGCACACACACACAGGCTCACACACACACACACACACAGGCTCACACACACACACAGGCTCACACACACACACACACAGGCACACACACAGAGGCGCGCGCGCACACACACACACACACACACAGGCACACACACAGAGGCACACACACACACACACAGAGGCACACACACACACACACAGGCACACACAGGCTCACACACACACACACAGGCACACACACAGAGGCGCGCACACACACACACACAGGCACACACACAGAGGCGCGCACACACACACACACACACACACACAGGCACACACAGAGGCACGTTAGGCCAGGCCTGGGATAAGTAGATGATTAGATGTATTTACTGTCCTCCTGTGCATCTTGGGAGGAAGGAAGGGAAGACAGAAGTGCAGGGGCCTAGAATAAAGTGGGTATAAGCGATGGGGCAGTAAAGAAACTGCCAGGGTGGCTATTCTGTGATTAGGGACAAGATTTTTATTGTTGATGAAAGAGAGAGATTGAGGGGTTGGGGATTTAACAAGGTAACTGGCACACACACACAAAAGAGAGAGATTGATGTGTGTGTGTGTGTGTGTGTGTGTGTGTGAGAGAGAGAGAGAGAGAGAGAGAGAGAGAGAGAGAGAGAGAGAGAGAGAGAGCGCACCCAGAAGCATCTGGAAGAGGCCAGAGAGAAAAAGAAGCAGAGTGGACAGGCCAGAGCTGAGAGGGAATAGCAGCAAACAGCAGGAAAGAGAACAGTAAAGTCTCAGGAGAGAGAATAGTGAGAGTATGGGGGGGGGGGGGAGCGCCACACACACCCTTGCTGTATGGGGGGGTCTGGAACAGCGTGGGGGCTAGCACAGTGGAGGACGAGTGGGGGGAGGGGGGAGGCAGGAGAGCCAGGATGCTGGAGTGGGGGGGCTCTGAAGCCGGGAGACCTGGAAGCCGGCACGGGCTTTGATAGGCAAGCACAGGTATGTCAACGGAGAGCCATGTGTCCCTTCTGCCTCAGATAAGGAAATGAGTCGTTTTGGCAGATGGGAACCTATTTCACAAGTTCCTGAGGACTGATGGCATTTTTATCTAACGGCCAGAAATCCGCCTACAGTCTAGTTTGGGTGGGCCAAGACTGTCTTTTCTGAACATACACACTTCCTGAGACCTAAGGGGCAGCTGTGGAAGCTAAGGGCCTTCACCCTCAGGGGCTAATCCTGCAGCCACTGGCTTTAATAGGAAGGGTAAAATGTAAGCAATCGCTGAGAGGCAAACAACCACCAAGGCAGCAGATCTGCTCCCGAATCGAGGAGAAACACTATAAAGTCGGATGCCCCATCTTAGAAAACACTGGCAGCCTAAGTCCCAAGCTCCCCTCCTGTGGTCTCCAGCTAGGATTTAGATGATACCAGTGGTCCCAGGCTTCCCAGCATGGGAGAACAAATTCAGTCTTTCTGAGAAATGTGCACTGGCCACCTGGAGAGACCCGCGGAGAGGTCACAGCTCACAGTCAGCTTGGAAAGCTCACTGCTGGAAGAGGCTTGGGCAAACAGCAGCAGCCCTTCCCCCCATTTGTGTTCACTTACAGGTGTACTTTTCAACTTTATCTTCCTTTCAGGAAACCGTAGCATACACATCAATACATTTCTAGTGGCAACCCAGCTCTTCTAGAGATACCATCTGCTACAGAGTCAACCATCAACAGTACCACATTCTTCCCCATGACCTCCCATAAATAAGGGCCCGTGTGGACAATACCAACCAGCCTTGTGATTTTCTCCAGAGCGGGAGATGTGTCCTGGCCCTGCTGGCGTTGCTGCCAGCAGGAACAAGGGATGTCCTCTCCAATCTTGTCCCTCCCTTGAGGCAGGGCAGGGCCTTTGACATTTAGACTTGACCTGTAACCTGAAACTTGGCATTTCTCTTCTCATCAAGCAATGTTCGGGGTTCTTTCGTTTTTTTTTTTTTTTTTTTTTTTTTTTTTTTTTTTTTTTTTTTTTTGTGTGTGTGTGTGTGTGATCTTAAAACTATCTTTAAAAATCATTGTTTATTTTTATACTTTTCATGTCCCTGCCCTATAAGTGGCCCTGAGAGAATTCAACAATTTATTTGTGTTCTTCAAAAAGAATTTTTTTTTTTTTAAACTTGACAGGAAAGGAGGAAGGATAGAAGCAAACAAGAAAATGAGATAATATCTGATTTCAGCCATTTCTGTCTTCTCTCTCACGCAACTAATCCGTGGCTGACCAACTGGTTGGTTGATCTCATCGGAACCAGGGGCCCCTCTTGACTTCCCTCAGCTCTTTCCTGTCTTGGCTAAGAGGGTGCGCTGGTTCCAAGTAGGGTCTATTTTTGCCACAGACTCTCTTAATGGAGGGAGACAAAACTCGGCCTGACTCTCTTTGATTTCCTATTAGAGCAAGCAACGGGGTCTGTTCTGACCTCTTTAAAAGAGGTCAGACCTTTTTAAAAGATGTAGCTACTTCTTGTGTGCATGAGGGATGTGGTTGTGTGTGGGCCACAACACAGGAGTGGAGGTCAGAGGAACAACTTGTGGGAGTTGATTCTCACCTTGTGGTTCAGGGAATCAAACTCAGATTGTCAAGGTTGGCAGCAAGAGCCTTTACCCACCAAGCCATCTCAACTCATTGGGTCTAAGGAGTTCCTCTGAAGCCATAGGTCCACTGGTACATTGGACGACATTGCAGAAGGAGGGAGGGAATGGGTAGGATTCTGTTGCTCAGGCCATCACAGTGTTTGTGGAGGAAAAACAGAAGGAGTCATGGTGTACTATGAAGCTGCCTAAGTGGGAAAATGTAGCTAAGATAGGCTTCTTGGTCCTCACAGACACAGTGTTCCTATAAGGCTGAAGGTAAGTAAGAAAGATGCAGGAAGATGATCTTTTTGTTTGTTTTAACATGGACTGTTATAACATAGCCCAGGCTATCCTGGAACTTACAAAATAGCCCAGTCTGACCTCAAACTCTCAATCCCACCCTCCTTTGCCTCCCTGGGGACATCTGTGCTTCTACTTTGCCATACTTGTGTAAAACAATGCACTAGAGTAGAGCAATTGAAAGGCCAGACAAGGGACCAACAAGCAAATAACTGTCACCGGTCAGGATAGGTAGACAGTCTCAGCAAATCAGGACTCCTCAGTAGCACGGATCTGGGTTTAAATCTTGTCAGCCGCAAAGGATTCATCTGAAGATTAACTGAACCGTGTATGAAGCTGCCAAGGCACTTTCAAATGTAACTGTCAGTCATGGGGCATTGACTCTTCTGTGTGGCATTGCAAAATCTACCCCCAGGTGAGTAAGAACCTCATGGAATTGCATTTCCCAGGGACTGGGTGAGCCCCTGCTCCTATGGATGATGGGTGTGGCAGGAGAGCTCTATTCTGTTAACCTTCAGTACCAATCACTACACTTGCTTGATAGGCTGTTTGTCCCTCTCTGGAAGGAGAAAGGACTTGTTTGTGTTGATGGAAACTCTTCTATTTTCAGAGGTCTCACATTTCACCTACTCTTGAGCAGAATACTGGTTATTCCTGTTTGGCATGGTGCTGGAGGCTGGTTATGCAGGGAGCTCCAAGCAGACAAGGGCAGAGATGCACTATAAGGACACATTCCCCTTGAAGCAGGGGCCTGGCTCTCAGTGCTTCCCCACAAAGTCAGTATATTCCCTCTGCCCCCACTCAGTACGTACCCGTCTAGCAAACTCTCAGTTACCTAGAAGCCCAGAATGGGCAGAAAGTTCTCTGGAAGGCGGGCTCCCCTCTTACAGCTAAGAAGCACTACTTTTTCCTTTGTCATGGACTCTGAGTGTCCATGAGGTGCTAGGACCCAGCCCAGGGCTTTGCAGGTGCTAGATGAGAAAGGGCTCCTCAGCAGAACTACACCAACCTGTTTTACCTGTTCTTAGAACTAAAGCCACTCACAAACCCTTAACAATGAACTGTCTTTTGAAGACCTGACACATCCTGAGAAGTAGGATTTTGTAAGCTGAGCTATCCCGAGTGTGAGCCCTGAGTGCATTGACACTGGGATGTAGGTGACTGGCTCTGGCCCTAGGCTGACTTTATTTTCACTAAAGCTCACCAAGCTGGATAGTGTGGAGATCAGGGATTCTGCCTTGTCTACCTCCCATCTGGCTGTAGGTATACTGGGATTACAGGTGTGCACTACAGGGTCTGGTTATTACATGAGCTCTGGGGATCTGAACTCAGGTCCTTGGGCTTGTATGGCAAACACTTCCCCATGAGCTGTCTCCCCAGCCAATGACCGCAGGAATTTTTAGTAACCTTTAGTTATAGCTAACTTCATCATGTCATCTTGTGTCCTCAAGTGTTGTCCTCATCTCTATTTCTATTTTGGAACAATATTTTTCTTGTAGAACAAACTGTATTTTCTTTTTTAAACCCAAAGCATTTTCTGTTTAACTAGAAATGTGTTTCTACACTCCAGGCTCTCTTCCTTATACTTGCTAGTTCCTTTCTTGCTTACTTTCCTTTATAAAAATTCTTGATATCGTTTGGATTCTTTCCCCCTCCCCAAATGAACACACCTGACCACTTTCTGTATTTTACAAGACAGATCTAGCTAGAAGATGCCATTAAAGCTTAAATGGCCCATTATTGGTCATATGGATCTAACATCTAACTTAAACTGACAAGTTTCATTCATTGTACATATCCGGACCTTTTACTCTAGAGCATTTGCCCAACCATTTACAGAAGAGGTAAACAAAACTCAAATTCTGGGTCATAGTTAACTTTCAGTTTTTAAGGTCAAAATTATGATGGATGTATTCTAGGATGAAGAAACATGGATTGAAGGGGAGTTGCTCATCTTGTAGAGAAAGAATACAAGGTGCTCAAGGAGAACACACTCTTCCATTTGAGCCTTGTCAAAATGCCGGTGAATGACTGGGCCATCTCTAACCCTTCACGCAGGAGCCTTCCTGCAGGAAATCAAGTGTAACATGACTTACCTAACTCCAGATTTTCTTTGGCTGGCTGGCAGAAACCAAGCTTCACACAGACACTCAATAAGTGCCTCAAAAACTAAAGGACCCACCATTGAAAGTCTGCTAATACCCTTTAATCCAATACTGACCAATTTAATCCAATGCATTGACCTTATCACATGGCGATGTGGACACCCAGGAAATAGTTCATGAGCATAAGTCACTCCTGCCCACTTTAGAAAAGGACAGGTTAGCATGGATAGCAAGAGCAGGGGACCTGAGGCATATAGTATCTAAAATAGGAAAGCAAGGGACATCCAACAGGCGTGCAGAAATGCACTCCACGAGGGGAGCCGTGAGTACGAAGGAGCAGGGAATTGCATGCTCTCAGTTCAAGGAACAGAAAGCCATCCTTTGCCACAAGGAAATCCAATTGAAACCAGGAAGAAAAAGCAGATGCCACCAGGATCTATCCCACCCCTTCTCCCAGGTCTCTCTGAAGTAACTTTGGCTCATGGGTCTTGCCATCTCTGTCAAAATAATCTAGATGAAACACACAGAGCATAGTGTGGGAGAGAGGTGATTACAGGATGAAGTCAGCATTCTCAAGGGTAAGAGTGGACCTCTGTTAAACGGACCATTAGGTAGCACATTCTAGGTCAGCCTAGACACTGTATCTAAAGGCTCTGGAGCAAGCAGCTTTTCCCAAGGGTCTTTGTCCTGTGTGAATCACTGCCAGGCCTGCTTGGTTAGACTCTTACACAAGAGGGCAATGGGACATCTCTATTATTTATCAGAAAGCCTCCAACCCTATAATACTCCCAGCTTAGGCTCCTAATGCTAGTGCTAGTTGCCAGGTTCCAGGAATTATTCTGGGTATGAGTTCAAGACTGCATGTGTCCTCTTGTGGCCAAAGATGACTCAAGTCCTTAGACCGGTAATTGGTCATGCAGTGCCAACCTTTAAGTTTTACACCTGCTGATTATGAGGGGAGGGGTCCATTTCCTGCAGATTTCTAACTAGCTACCTAGGACCTTGTTGTGCAGATTGTATTGGATTCCCCAGGGCAGGGGCAGGAGATTTCTTACAAGAAAATCAGGAGGCAGGGGAGTAGGGACAGAAGCAGAGGCCAGGTGACTCAGGGCCACGGGACACATAGCCAGCCTCCTGGAGCTGCAAAGGACACAGACTCTCTCTCCTCCTCTGGACGTCCAGAGTGCATAGCAGTGCATACACATTTGTATCTTAAGCCATCAAGTTTGTGGTCATGTTAGAGTCATTGCAGGAAACCCACACACTGTGACATACGGAATAGTAAAAAGAAAGGGTCGTCAATGGCTTTTGTCAGTGATTCATTTATTTGTTGCTGTTCATGTTTCCGATTTCCATATAGATACGGAGAACTGTAAGTTGTTTTGTTTTTATGTTTAGAGCTGAACTCTTAACTACTGAGCTAAATGATCCCTTTCTACCTCCACCCCCCCCCCCCCCAAGTGCCTGTTAGTGTTTGGAAGTTGTTGGTAGCTGAGTTCTACCAGGTAGTTTGTGGTCAGACTCCAAACCTATGAGTGAATGGGCATTACAGATAGTCATATGGCCCCACTTTATAGACCAAAAGCAGGGTCTGGGGAGAGGAACTGATCTGGCCGGGGAACACAAGGAGTTCCAGGCCAGCAATAAAGCCAAGCCACAGCCCAGCCCTTGACTCAGCCCTCACTCTGCCCACTTCGCCTATCTCAGTATGGTTTTGTGTGCACTAAACACAAACATTTTCTATAAACAAGGTCATGGTTTGGTTACCATTTGAAAGGTGATACTTCCAGCTAGTGATGGTGCATGCCTGTGATTCCAGCACTTGGGAGGTAAAAGCAGGAGGATCAAAAGTTCAAGGTCACCCTCAGCCTTGAGTTTGTGGTCAGCCTGAGCTACATCAGGCCTCGATCCCCAGGTTTCAATAAACTGCTGTTCTTTGATGGGAGATGTCATTCTGTAAATATGTTTCTCATACTGGTTAATGAATAAAGCACTGTTGGCCAATAGGAAAGCAAGACAGATGGGACTTGGAGACAAGGAGGAAAGAGGAAGTAGTAAGGAGGAGTCAACATGTAGAGACTGGGGAGACCAGACGCCAGCCCTACTCCCCGGTAAGATGAGACCACGTGGAAATACTTAGATTAATAGAAATGGGTTAATAATTAAGACAGAGCTAGCCGATAAGAAACAAGTACCTGGCCAACAGCATTATATCAAATACAGAGTCTCTGTGTGTTAATTGGGGCGGTACAAGACCAGCGGCCGGCGGAAAAAAACCTACTCCTTACAGTTCTTGGTTAATAAAACCCATGCTTTTGGATGGAGGAGGGGCATACAAGCTCCCAGCTGGAGCTGAGGAGCTATTGGCTGCTGGGAGAAAGTTGGTTTCCTGTAGAGGTGTGTCCCTGGTAGGTGGCCCATCCTTAAATGGATGCCCCCCCCCCACACACACACACATCCCACACACATGGGCAGTACTAGTTGCACTCATTGAGCTATAAATTTTTTTTAAAATTAGAATAAGAGGTCAAGTAGGGAGGGGCATCTCGGGGCAGAATCTGGGAGGAGTTAGAAGGGAGAAGGGGGTGAGTATGACTGAAATACATTGTATGTATATGTGAAACTCTCAAAGAATAAATTAAAGAATCATATTAAAAACTTAAGCCCATGGTGTTACAACAGGTTTACTTGAGAACTGTGTATGTTATAAAAAAATTAGGTCAGTCTGCTGACCTTCAACATCTAGGCTTTGTACAGAAGTTCTTATGCTGGCAATAGTTTAAATATCTTCTAGCCAAAGCATGCATAAACCCATCCAGATTCTGACACACAACAGCAGAAAACAGGCCAAAGAACACACCTCTCCCAAGCCCTAAGATGACAAGCTTCACTGGGAAAACAACGGACCCAGAATTTCAGGGTATCTTCAATCCTGCCCCACCACCCTAGTAAAACTCCATGCTTAGTGGCCACAATGTGCTTACTCCTTTTTAGTCTGCTTTCCCAAATATGAGTCATTTTCTGTCTACTTGAGTGCCCACGATGTGTAACACTGATCGGTGTGCTGGAAATGCGAAAATGAATGGCTTCGCGGTCCATCCCTGGCCTGTGGAGCTCTTTCTATTTGTGACTCAACTGAAAATCCATGTGACATCCTGATCATTTCTCTAACCATTTCACCAGTGAAGACAGCAAACAGCAGTGCTCAGTGCTCAAGTAGGAGCCTGGAATGGTGCCACAGGCTGCCCAGGGCCAGGGCAGATTGGACCCCAGACCTTCCTTCTGTAAACTCAGTGGATTGCTGTGTCTAGAAACCCACTGCGTGAAGACTCTGAGCTCTCGCTTATAAAACAGAATCTCCGAGCCCAAGATGCTTGGGAGGGTGAGTGCCGTACGACCGAGTGACTGACGCAAGGTCAAGTGTTATCCTCCCAGGGACCCACTTTTCTATTCCCACTGTAACCTAAAACTAAATGGAGCTGAGTCCCAATGGCCTTCACTCTGTTAATCTGAGTGGCACATAGGTAATCATACTTCTGTAATGTTTCTGAAGTTATCTAAAGAGCCATCATAATCGGAAACACATGCCCTTGTGAACAGTGCTTTAGAAGACAGCCCTACAGCTTTGAGGCAGGGTGATCTCACCCTTTGCCCTTGCTGTGGTCTCTGGGAGGAAGTTAGGGCTTGGGCCCCTGAAAATCCCAGAGCTACAGAATGTCAAGTACATCCCATACATTGGTGAGGATAAAGTACCAAAGCCAGATTGGGGAGACCTCGGCTAACCTGTCCCCTCTTGCCGGTCCCTTGGGATATGTGTCAGACATCTACCTGAAGTGCGGATGTCAAGCAAAGTCTCTGGGGTGTTTCTAATTTGTGCACAGGATGAATCTTATAATTGGTTTGTTCCTTTCCTTGTTCCTTCTGTTGCGAAGCTTCAAGGTCGAGTCTGAGCATGACATTAGCAGTTACATAGCACTTGACGATCTGTGCTGATGATCTTACTCCCCGACTCACCTTTCCCTTCTTCCTTCTTCGTTTCAATTAGCCTGCTTTTTTTCTCCCCCAGCCAAATATTTATCAGTCTATTCTGACCTGTTATAAGTTAACAGATTAAATTATCTAAAGACATATCCATATGCTTGACAAGGAAGAGAGGGAAGACTGACTGAGAGAAAGCACACGCCCAATAACTATCTATACAAGCAGAAGGCTCCAGGTCTCAGCTAGTCGTCTCACACATATTTGAAAGAAACCCCTTTTATAGCCGAGGCCTGGCAGCTGACTGAGTCAGTTACTAGCATGCAGGAGGCACAAAGACAAATTCACTCGATTCTGGCTACATAGCAAGTTTGAGGCCAGTCCCACCCCAATTAAAAAGAAAGAAAGAAAGAAAGAAAGAAAGAAAGAAAGAAAGAAAGAAAGAAAGTGATATGTCTTTAACAACAGGGCAGAGCTGCCGACTAACTAGGAAATAAAAACATCCCCTAATTGTTAATGTTGCTTTGTGAGTAAGCTTAGATCAAATGTTGTAAATTCATCTCACTTCTTTCTTCCTTCCTTTTTTCGTTTTGTTTTTCTTTCTCTATGTAGCTTTGGCTGTTCTGGAACTCTCTCTGTAGACCACGCTGGCTTAAAACTCACAGAGATCCACCGGCCTCGGCCTCTGCCTCCCAAGTGCTGGGATTAAAGGCGTACACCACCACCACTGATTAGCCTTATGTTTCTTTAAAGTAAATTTTGGTGTGGATTTATGTGAGGAAAAGGTAGGCGTGTGTGTGTGTGTGTGTGTGTGTGTGTGTGTGTGTGTGTGTGTGTTACTGATGAACTCAAGGCCTCACAAGTGCTAGGCAAGTGTGCTACCACTAAGGTATACCCCCAGCCTTTAGGTTTCTCTTCTCTATTCATTTTGAGAATTTTTGCTTGGATTATGAGTAGACACCACAATACAGGATTTTATGTGGTGAGGACCAAACATAAATCTTCCCTCATGATGGGCAAGGACCCTGCCAACTAGACCCCAATCCCAGCCCCCAGAAACATTTTTTTTTTTTTTTTTTGTAATCTTATAAATGAAAAAGCCCCTATTTCAAAGTAAAAACTAAATTTGGAGGCATATAACTGTTTGTTGCCTTTGTCTAAGCAATACTCAACTAAGCAATGTCCAACTATAAGAAGTTACACATTAACTACATTTCTGTGGCAAATATACTAATTTTAAATACAAAGAACATTATAAGGGCTGCAGAGATGTCTTAGTGGTTAAGAGAGCTTCCTGTTTTTCTAGAAGGTCTGAGTTTGGTTCCCAGCACCCATTTCAGAAGACTCAGAGCTGCTTGCATTTTCAGCTCCAGAGGGTCCAGTTTTCTCTTCTGGCCTCTGAGAACACTCACACATTTGTAATGTTCTCCCCCCACCCCTCTCGGGCCAAAAGTGACACACACCTTTAACCCCAGCACTGGGGAAGCAGAAGGAAGTGGATCTCAGTGATTTCCAGATCAGCCTGTTCTGTAAAGCAGTGAGTTCAAGGTTAGCCAGAGCTACATAGAGAGACCCTGTCTCAATAACATTGTATAACACACACACACACACACTTTACAGATTTCTAAAATAACCTAATAACATTAAGGTGTATTTTTTGTTTGTTTTCTTTTGGATTTATTTATTTATTTACTTGTTTATTTAGTTTTTTTTTTTTTTTCCCCCGAGACAGTATTTCTCTGTGTAATGGCCCTGGCTGTCCTGGGACTTGCTTTGTAGACCAGGCTGGCCTTCAATTCACAGGGACCCACCTACCCTTGCTTCCCGAGTGCTGGGATTAAAGAACACTAAATTCTTAAGCCTGGGTAAGCAGCAGGTTTTCTTATGCTCCAACACTGGAGTAAGAAAGCAGCTAATCAAAGAAAAGTAGCTTGCAAATTTTAGGGATTTGTTTTTCATAGTTCTATATTTAGTGCCTGCAATGTAGGGGTGCAGCCAGCAAGTGTGTGGCGGTCAGACAACAGGTCTGCAAAGTAAGTTCTCCCCACCTTCTTGTGGGCCCCAGGAATAGAACCCAGGCTTGCTGGAGCAAGCACCTTTAACTACTTAGGCATCTCACCAGCCCCTGCTTATTTTTTTAACCTCATATTATGTGTGCCTTGTTAAGCTATCTCAGATCTTCGTTTTGAAACATGAAAGCCAAAAAAGATTTTGGAAGAGCCACAGAGGGATTATGTTCACCACCCCGAGGTGGAGTTTTGTAATTCAAACAGAATTAATCCGTCCATCTTTCTGACTGTAGGGAGACTCTTTTCCTCATCCTGTTGGTTTAGTGGCTGAGAGCTCAAAGTTAAACAGACAAAAGTTATACAACAGGAGGAAAGGCATCCACTTTATGTGTGTTAAGGCTTTTATCCACATGGGGCTTCCCAGAAAAGTGAAAAGTGGTACAAACATTTTCAACAAAGGCAAGTGATTGTGGAGAAGAAACTACACAAAGAAAAGGGCATTTGGGCCTCTAAAGATGGTACATTGCAGGAACACGGCAAGAAATGCACAGGGGCAAGAATTGTTTTAGGTTGTTTATGCAAACTTATCTGAAGACCAGCTCTTCAGCCCTGGGTCTTGGGCAATTATCTGGGCACAGATGGAGGGACATTTATATCCTGCTCTAGGGGAAGGGAAGACGGCAGAGAGTGCTCCCACTGTTTTTTCTTTTCTTAAGTACTTCCATCTCAATATCATCAGTATGCCAAAGTTGCATGTCCTGGGGTGGTATGTCCCTATCTGCTTCATGTTATTCTTGCCCTGTGCCTGAATTCAGAGAGACCTGACAATTCCGTGCCAAGCTACTACAATAGCCACACTTGTCCCGACAGGCACCGTGCTCCCTGACTAGGAAGCAGCCACATTTAGGCACAGGGCAAATCTCACATGTGCCCCTGTGACTCAGCCTAGAGAAACAAAGGCTGGGCAGTAGGTGCTAAGGGGGTCCTGGTAAAGGTTCTGAGCACCTGCTGAATGCATCTCCTTCTTCTGCTGCATACCCATTCTCCAGGAAGTTGTCTTCAAATTTGAGTGCACCTGAGAATCACCTGGAAGATCTGTTTTAACAGATCCCAGAGCCTTGTCCCCAGAGAGATGGCAGAAGTCAGATGCCCAGCAATGTGCACTCCTAATGAGCCCCCAAGGAGTGACTCTGTTGTGGGAGGAGGGTAACGTGTCACTGGAGACAGGTGGGAAGAGACAGCCTATGCTTATGTCTGTTTAAGTACACACTAGAAAGAAAATGGCCCATCTTTTCCATACACAGTCAGCATTAGCCGGGATTCTGGCTGGAAATAGATGGTGCACTTTAAAAAGACATGAAAGGCACTGTTTACAAAGGCGTGGGCTGGGATGATGGTGAGGCATCAAGCAGTGGAGGCTAGCAACAGTGGGAATCAATCACCACCCCTCTGCCTACAGGGACAAGGACAGAGTGCGGTATAGACAAAAGCACTGCCTAGCATATACAAGGCCTGCTAGGGATCGCACAGAAGCATGACATGATAGA
The DNA here is from genome assembly GCF_943737965.1 of Phodopus roborovskii. Lineage (NCBI taxonomy): Eukaryota > Metazoa > Chordata > Mammalia > Rodentia > Cricetidae > Phodopus > Phodopus roborovskii. Next base: position 50,838 of record NW_026125382.1, on the reverse strand, counting down.
TGATAGATAGATAGATAGATAGATAGATAGATAGATAGATAGATCGATAGAGATCGATAGATAGATAGATAGATAGATAGATAGATATAGATAGATAGATAGATAGATAGATAGATAGATAGATAGATAGCAGATGGACAGACAGAGGAGGATGATAGTTAAAGCTGTGCCAATAGGAGCGAGCATCTTTTGGGGGGATAGGCTGAGTAAGCAGGTGCGCCCACCCTTTTTTGTTAATTTTTTAAAAATTGATTCTTTGTGGGTTTCACATCATGCTTCTCAATTTCATTTATCTCCCCAACTCTTCATATCCACCCTGTGTCCTTGCAGCCTTCCCTCAAAATAAAAGAAACCAAAATAAAACAGAAACCAAAACCAACTGATTAACACATGAAGAAGGAAGAAAGGAAGGAAGGGAGGGGGGGGAGGAAGGAAGGAAGGACCAGCTTTCCCATCTACCATAGGCAGTGAGGGGTGAGGATGTGGGAGGGCATCTCTCCTAAGATCACTCCACCAAATGGCAGATGGGAGGTGGTGCCCAACCTTTTGACATTGTGACATGGTGCTGTCATCTCTGTAGTTCACACTAAGGAACTGTACAATTGAGTTATTATTTTAAAGTCCCATAGGGGCTGGCTAGATGGCTTAGTGGATAATGAAATACCCAGTCTGACAACCTTGGTTCGATCCTCAGACACCACATGTTAAAGGAGAGAACTGACTTATATAAGTGTGCCAGGACTCATTCATGCCCTCCCTTTCTAAATAAGTGGTTTTTTTTTTAAATATAAAAATTGCAAAGCAAAAAACACCCACCTCACAATATTTGGAGTGAGTTTTCAGTTGTGTGTTGGGCTGCCTCCATATAAATCCTGGGATTTGTGCATCTGCTAGGAGTCTGATGGGAATTAAACACAGTCAATTCTCACTACTCAAAGAAGTTACAAAGTTGTTGAAGCACTGAATTACTCAACACTGGGCCATTGTTCCTAAAGTAAAAGCAGGTTTGAAGGTCTCTGATGCCAGCATGAAAACTGAGTGAGCTAAGATCAGTGAGAAACGTCCTGGAGGCAGAAGACTGTGGAATGAAGGGCTCTTAGCCAGCACCTGGAGCCCAGTTCAGGGCAACCAGGGATGGTGAGGGATGAAGCCAATGCATAGGGATGATTATATTTCATGTTCCAGTATGGAGACAGGGTGAGTGAGCACTCTTGGGGTTCACAGTAGAGTGGGACCACATGGAGCTGGCCCTAACAAGGGCTCTAGGGGCTGGAGAAGAGCTAGTCCAGATAGAGCGGTTGGCTTTCGAGCTAATTCCCTACAAATGCTGGGGCTCCTGTCATCCCTCCCCAGCCTCAGTGCAGGCCGCACAGTGCCGGGGACTTCTCCTAGTGCTCCTTCTGCGAGCCCACACCCACTGTATGTCAGGGAGGCCCACCTGCTCTTCTGGGGCATGAGTCCGACTTGTAGGGAAAGGTGTCCTTGAAAGCTGAACGGGGTAAAACTGTGCGGAGGCGTCAAATGCTGTGAAGGGCCCCATTCACATTGTGCAAAACGGCTGTCTTTGCCCTCCTTATGGTCCTAAGGCCAAAGATGTGTTCAGTATCAACACGTACCGTCTCCCACTCAGCATAAAGTGAGGCTGTTCGGTGGAAGCTGGAAGGACAGATAGATGCTGAGAAATTCAGTTCCTACTGCCGTGAGGCTGGGTGGCATCGGTGCGGGATGGAGGGGGGACAGGGTCATGTTGCTGAGTTCTCTACATCCTCCTTATGTACCCAGCTCACACTGGTCCTTCTTATAGCCATGACCTCATTTTATAGTTCCAACAACCCTGACGGGTAGGTGCTGACACTGTCCTGTGACTGAAACTGTGGGGCCTACAGAAACCACCGCAAACTCCATGTCTGGCAAAAGGCCTAACTGGGATGGAGCCTTACCTGGCACCTCTGCCTCCAGGCTGTGTCCTTCTCTCTCACTGCTTTCTCTTTTCCTCTTCCTCCTCTGCAGAAAGAAAACCTTTTTAAAAATGTTACTTCACTTTCTATTTACTTTAATGTAAGCGGGGGATGTACTTCATAGCCCTGGCATTCCAACCACTAAGCTCTGGGGACTGAACTCAGGGCCTCCGGTTTGCCTAGTAAGCACCTTTACCTGTTGAGCCTTCTCACTGGCTCAAGAAAAGCCATTTTGAGACCAGATCCTAGCCGGAGGCAGAGGCCAGCATGGTCCACAAGCGAGACTCAGTTCAAACCCCAAACAAAGAAACCAAACCAAACCAAACCAAACAAACAAAACCCCCAAATTCAGCCCAGATCCTCTCTGCCTTAAATACGCCTTGGTGGGACTGTCCTGCAGGCAGAGGTGGGCCTTTGGTTTTTTGGTGAATGATGGGGCTCTCGCTGCTCCCCCAGGAGTACCCTGTCCTGCTCAATCTTGCAAACTCTTTCTCATTCCTAACTGTATGGGATGGTTACATGAAATGACAGTCTGCTTCAGTCATGGGTTAACACAGGATCAGAGGAATTTAATGACACCTGAAAACTATGCAATCTTACCTCGAAACAAAATAAGAAAGAATTTCTCTACACTGGCCTCTTTCTTCTGGCCTGGAAGTAGCAAACAGTTACATCTTTTACTGAAAAGATTCTATGGCTGAAGTCAGGTTCTGTGGCAAAGGCCGGTGATCAGCTAGCAATGCCTGCCATGAGTCAGGAAAGATAAATGGAGTACTGTGTGCTTGGTGCTTCCTGCCCCAGCTTACCATAACTTTTCCAAAGCCTTAGAGAATTTCTTTAAGAACTATAACAATTTTCCCATGAGTATGGCCTGGCTCAGGGCTGATGCTCCATACAGAGAGCTACTAGAATTTATTGTGCAGCTATTATCCAGCAGGCATTGGGCCAGGCTATATAGCTACATTTGCAGTCATTCAACTTGCCGCTCAACAAGCTTTCAGACTCAAGAAAATTTAAGCATGGCCTTAGGTACATGTTGGGAAAACACACCTCCTTTGTACATGGGTCTTGATAACAGGATTTTAAAAATCCTAGCAAAATTTTTAGATATCTTTCTGATTCCGTGTCTGTGCCTTCAACACTTTCACAACGATTTTCTGCCCCTCAACAAGGAGGCACACCCTATCCTGTAACTGGTACCTGTAGTGTGCATGTGGTCACAGTAGGTCCTGGTGACTGCTTCTTTGCTTTAGACAATCTCATAGGGACACAAATGCCGGAAGTCTGCCTGGCTGCATACCACATGTGGATTAGGTGCTTTCTCAACCTTCTTAGTGTAAAGGTAAACAATCCTAGGGGTCCAAGACAGCCTACTTTGGTTAGAGGCTGTATGTATTGTAGGAAAGCCTACCATGGATGTCTGAGTCCCTGAAAGAAGAAAAAGAAACTACTTCTTTTGTTTAGTCCTCAGTCACTGTTTATTAACTGATTAGATTATTATGGTAATGCCATAGTAGATATCTTAAACATGAGCAGTTTAAATACCTTTGGTCCACAGTTTTTTTTTTTTTTTTTTTTTTTTGAGAGAGAAAAGATCTGACTTTGTGGCCCTGACTGGCCTAGAACTCACTGTGTAGACCAGGCTGGCCTCAAACTCACAAAGATCTGAGTGCCTCTGCCTCCCAAGAATTAGTCTGAGGATGAGTCTCTAGCCACATTGAGGAGAACATAGCAGTTTGAGTGAATCTGAGGGGCAGTGAAATCAGGAGCAGCCTGAGGATCGCCCCTTTGGTCTGAGGTAGAGGTAAGAGCTACTGGCCGGCTACTTTGCTTTTCTGAACTTCAGCTTGAAGCCTGGACCCCAACATTAGTCTCTGAGACTTTTATTTATGGTGTTATAGCCAAGCTATCAAGTGAGATGATCAGAGGACCACTGTGCTTTCCTCGGGCTGCCTGGGACCTTCAGATGAGCTCTGGCAGGAGGACAGGCAGCGTGGTTCAGGGACTTGTCAAGCACGAATGTGAGAAGTTTTGCAGTTCACTCCTATTTCAAGCTGGTTTCCTTGGAGTGCTGGGAACAAATCTCAGGACACAGACGCTCAATGCAGGCCCTGCTGCTTTGCCTCTGGCAAGTGCTGCTATAGGTGTCAGTTCTTGACTTCTGGCGCAGTCAGCTGGGGTTACATCTGTTCCCAGCATGCCCATTACCTGCTTTCTCCTGCTTTAGGGAAGTCGTTGGAAGGGTTGGCTGCCTGGACTACATCCACACAGCCTCAATGTCCTCACCCTATTTTAGGTTAGGAAATCTTTGGTATTAAAGGGGAGGTTTGGTTGCTATGGTTTGAATGAACCCTTCACTCCCACAGAAGCCCTGACATGATGGTACCTGCCTGTATGCAAAGCTACTCGGGAAGCTAAGGTGGAAAGATCGCCTGAAAACAGGAGCTGAAAGCCAGGCAGGACTACACAGGGAGGTCCGATAAAAAACACACAAACCTCATGTTGAAATGCAAGCATTGTGACATCATTAAAATAGACTTTTAAGAAATAATTAGACTAGGAGGGAAATCTGTGAGTTAGTCACGGGAGTGAGTTTGACACCCTCCATCTTGACAGTTGTTCAGGCAGTTCCAGACTAGAATTGTCTACCACTGGCAGATGCCAGCCCCTTAATGTTGCGCTCCTCAGCCTTCTGAACTGTGAGCCAACACATTCTGCTCATTCGCCAACTCCCAGTCTGTGGGGCTCTGTTCTAGAGGCATAGATGGCTGAAGCAGGATTGTCAGCAGCTGTGCACTGGGCCAGAGTGTTCTCATTTTCCTGAGGAGCAATGAGCACACAATAGCCTAGGGAATGTTTCGTGTGTGTGAAAGTATGTGTGTGTGTGATGTGTGTATGTATGTGGGTATATGCACATATTTATGTGTATAGATGTGTATATGCATGTGTGTGCATGCGTGCATGTATGTGTGTGTGTGTGTGTTTGTGTGTGTGTGAATGAGAGACAGACAGACAGAGACAGAGAAACAGAGAAAGATAGACAGACACAGAGAGAAAGAAGGGCAAAGACAGGGACAGAAACAGAGAGACTCTTGAAAAAAAAATACTGGATATTAAAAAAAAAATCACTACGTCAAAGGTTATCTCAATGATACAGGAAATTTTGGGGGTGTCCTTGAGAGTGACAGACCATTTCTTGGCTCTTGATGAACTAAGCCCAATGAGCCAGTGATTTTTAGGGTCTCACCCCACAAATTTGAAGAATGAAATTCATGAGGCTGAATTTTAGAAAGATATTTATTATAGATTCCTATGTGGGAGTTTAAGAGAGAGAGAGAAATGGGTGACACCCCTGTGCCATCGGAGCAGGTCCCTGGGAATGGGGGTGCCACTGGTTTTGAGTCAGTAAGGCTTTACTTGATGAGGTGCAGAGGGAGTCTAAACTGGTTAGTGTCCTTCCCAGTTACAAGGTGTCCGGGTACGTTTCAGTTTTGATCCTTACGTGTGGTTTCCAGGAAAGAGGTATTCATTTAAGGAGAAGGGCAATAAAACAGATCCCACACCCTTTCTGGTACCCTCAGCCTCTAGGGTAGAGCTAAAGATGTTTTTGGCTTTCACTTTCAGCATCTCTGGCCTCCAAGGATGGAGTTGTCAACGGGGACACGGACATTTTAGGTGTTTATTCAGGAGGTGGGGGGAATCTTTCACTTTTGGGGTCCTCTACCCTAAACTGCTTAGCAGTTTCTATCTCCTATTCTCACAGCTAGGATGCCATTATTGACATTTGCTGTGCTGAATTTGAATGAAAATTTAAAAAGAACAACACTTAGGAAAACAGTATAGCTGATTTCTAATCATTTTTTTTTAAAAAAAAAAAAACATGGTTGGGTTTTCAAAATCACAATTGCTACATTTTGATTTTAATTTTTTGGCAGGGTCTCACTCTGTGGGAAATCTTGCCAATAGAATGGATCAAAGAGAAGATAAACCATCTGAACTCGAAGAACAATCCAATGCAGACAACAATAAAATATTTAGAAAACACCAGTGGGAATTACAAGATAAACGTGATACTCAGAAATGACTAGATATGCTGAGCCATATCTCTATGTTTTATTAACTTTAAATATATATATGTACATATATTTATTATTTTGTCTCATTTTACATATGGATCCCAGTTCCCTCTCCTTCCCTCCCTCCCTCCCCATCCCCCCTACCCCCACTCCATAAGGAGGGTGATGCCTTCCAGGAGGGGTCATCAAAATCATTTGGAGTAGGGACTAGGGCCTCCATCCTGTCTCCAGGCTAAGGGACTATCCCTCCATGGGGAATGTGCTCCCAAAGTCCTTTTGTGTACCAGGGATACATCCTGGTTCCACTGTCAGAGAGGTTCATTAAATTACCCAGGCCTTCTAACTGAGACTCACATTCAGGAGGTCTGAGTCAGTCCAATGCTGGTTTCCTAGCTATCAGTCTGGGGGTCCATGAGCTCCCCCCTTGTTCAGGTCAGCTGTCTCTGTGGGTTTCTGCAGCCTGGTCTTGATCCCTTTTCTAATCACTCCTCCCTCTCTGCAACTGGATTCCAGGAGTTCAGCTCAGTGTTTAGCTGTGGGTGTCTGCTTCTGTTTCCATCAGCTACTAGATGAGGGCTCTATGATGGCATGTAAGTTAGTTATCAATCTCATTATCAGGGAAAGGCATTTAAGGTAGCCTTTCCACTGTTGCTCAGATTGTTAGTTGGGGTCATCCTTATAGGTCTCTGGACATTTCTCTAGAGTCAGTTTTCTCTTCAAACCTATAATGACTCTCTCTATTATGGTAGTTCCTTTTTTCCACTCTCATCTATTTGTCCCCTGACTCAATCTTCCTGGTCCCTCATGTTCTCCTCTCCTCCCCTTCTCTTTCTCCTAACACCCTCTACACTCACTGACCCCCCTCCCAATATGCTCTGGAAATCTTGTTCCCTTCCCCCTTCTGTGAGGGACTTTGTATGAATCTCTTAGGTTCCTCCTTGTATTCTAGTTTTTCTGATGGTATGAATTATAGGCTGGTGATCCTTTGCTCTATGTCTAAAATCCATATAGGAGTGATTACATACCATGTTACTCTTTTTGTGACTGGGTTACCTCACTGAGGATGGCTTCTTCAAGTTCCATCCATTTGCCTGTGAATTCAATATTCCATTGTTTTTTGTTGTTGTTGTTGTTGTTGTTGTTTTATACTGAGTAGTATTCCATTGTGTAAATGTATCGCATTTTCTTTATCCATTCTTCAGTTGAGGGGCATCTAGGTTGCTTCCAGGTTCTTGCTATTACAAATAATGCTGCTGTGAAAATAGTTGAACAGATGTCCTTGTTGCATGGATGTGGATCATTTGGGTCTATGTCTAAGAGTGGAATTGCTGGGTCCTGTGGTAGACTGATTCCCATTTTCTTGAGTAACTGCCATACTGATCTCCAAAATGACTGTACAAGTTTGCATTCCCACCATTTTTAAATGCCAAGGAGACAGGGACAATAGCCATGGAGAGAAATTCAATAATGGAAAAAAATTGCTGAATTATATCAGCCTGGATACTTTAAAGATGTGTTGACCTCAGAATAGAAACCAAGATATGTGTTATGTTAGGGAAGAGGTTTTGCTTTTTTTCCACAGGAGAAGAAAAGCTATGGATGCCATCAAGATTGGTATAAAGATTAGATTCAAACAGGAGCTTACTCTTGATTAGAAGAGGCAATATTCATCAAACAACATGACCATTCAACCTGCCAAAAAGAGAAACTTGCTAAAGTTAAGGTTGGAGCAGAGTTTTGTTTTGGTTTTCCAGGAAAAAAAAGCATCCCCCACCCCAAATGAATCTGAAGACCACTGGACACATGAGACATCTGAAGAAGGAGGAGGAATCATCCAGAGAAAATGCCACAAGAAAAAGAACAAATTGCCCTAATGGGTATATCACACTTCCAATAGAATTAAATATCATAAATCTTCCCAAATATTTTTCTCTACTGCACTTTACAGACACATAAGGTAAATGGTCTTTTTGTATTCCCAATTCAATTAAAAATTAAAGCTGGCTTTGGAGTTGGATTGTGGCTCTCTCCTTCTCTAAGCCCAATCATGCTTTTAAAGGAAAATCCAAAATCTTTGTCTCATGTCAGAAGAGCCACCTGGTATGGGACAGAAGAAAACCAAAATTAAGGGACTATTCTGTTGTCACTCATCTAATAATCCTTGGTTTTACTTTGACTATTTAAAACTTTTCTTATGGTATAAATATTATCTCAAAATGTATGATTAATACATATATATTTGGCCGGGCGTTGGTAGCACATGCCTTTAATCACAGCTCTTGGGAGGCAGAGGTAGGTGGATCTCTGTGAGTTTGAGGTCAGCCTTGTCTACAGAGCTATTTCCAGGACAGGTTCCAAAACAATACAGAGAAACCCTGTCTCGAAAAGCAAACAAACAAAAACAACAACAACAAAAAAAAAAAAAAAAAAAAAAAAAGAAAAGAAAAATAAAATAACATATATATTTAAACCTTCTATTGTGCTATTGTGATATTAACAGTCATATAGGGTATTAAGTGACTCTAAAAAGGGCTTCATCTAGCTTCCTGTACATGATTTCAGGTTTGAGTATTTATCAGGTAACTATGAATTAAGCTTTTGTACTCTGGATGTATATAACAAATATTGATCCTTTAACCCCTTTAAGATCTAAATGCAAATGACATTTAGCACATTTACATTTCCTGCACTGAACCATGACTATCCCTAACAGTGACCTTTGAAGTTTCCAGAAGGATATTGGGGGCCCCATAACAATGAATGTACCTGGACTGTGGTAAGGCTGCTAAGCTGACAAACACCACCCAAAGATCGGCTTTAGACTGCAAACTACCCAGGACAGCTTCAAAGCAGTTAGCTAGGATGGTCCAGCCCCATAAACTACTCCAGCTAGAACTTTAGATAACAGATAACACCAAGACTGGAAAGATTTTTGCCAACTACACATCTGAGAGAGGGCTAATTTCCAAAATATATAAAGAATTCATGAAATTAGATATCAAGAAAAATAATCAAAATAAAAAATGAACTATGGATATAAACAGAAAATTTTCAATATAGTAAACTCAAATGGCTGAGAAACATTTAAAGAAATATTCCTTAGCCCTCATGGGGGAATGCAAATCAAGTCTGCTTCAAGAGTTTTATCTTATACACGGAAGAATGGCTAAGATCAGTAAACAAGTTACTTCTCCTGCTGGTTAGGATGTGAAGTAAGGGGAACACTCATATGTTGTTGGGGGGTGGGGAGTGAAAACGTGAACACCCACTATAGAAACCAGTGTGGTGGTTCCTCAAGATGATGGGAATCAATTTATGTCAATAACCAGATATTCCACTCTTGGGCATATGCCTGAAAAATGAGTTATTCTATCACTTATCCAACCATGTTCATTGCTGTTCTCTTCATAATAGCCAGAGATATAAAGTAACCTAGATGCTCCTCTACAAAAACACGCATAAAGAAATGTGGTACATTTATACAACAGAGTATTATTCAACTATTAAAAATGAAGGACGCCATGAAATTTGCAGGAAAATACTTCAAACTAGAAAAAAAAATTATCCTCAGTGAGGTATCTAAGACCCAACAAGACAAATATAGTATGTATTCACTTATGTGTGAATATTAGCTATTAAGCCTATGATAACCAGCTATAATCCAAAGAATCACAGTGTTTAGGTATAGAGTAAGGCAACAGAGGGAACCAAGAGTTCTCATTAGGAAAGAGAAATATAGTAGATAGTTATGGATGGATGGGGGTGGGGTCTGGAATGAGAGGATCAGGTAGGGAAGGGATGCAGAGAAGATGTAGTGGGAGCTACAACTAAGAATATTTGGGGGTGGTACAGAACCCTAAAGCAGTAGAAGCCTTCCAAAACATATACATATATCAATTAGCAAACAAAATCATCAAATAATGGAGGAGGCAGAGACCCAACTGGCCATGTCTTGTCACCAAACGAAGCTTCTAGTATCTGAATGAGTTATTGGATAAAGGGGCCTCATGGAAATTCCCAAACAATAAAGATTGTTGCCAAGGCAATAGGTTGTTGTCCTCAAAGTGAAAGGAAGCTCCCACTGCAGAAGATAGCACCTACACCATCACTGAACATGGGGATGCTGAGCTGGTGCTTACATGGAGCCTTCATACATTTGTTCCAGTGTCTCAGTTGCAGGAAGGTACTCTGCAACTATCAAAAGAGAAATGTAAACAATAATCTGTAGTGATATATTATTTATGACTTATTAAAGCTTAGCCTAAGGATTCAGAAAGCAAAGTTAGCCACAAGTCATAGAAGCTAGGCACACACCTTTAATCCCAGCAGCCAGAAGCTAGGAGGTGGTGGTACACACCTTTAGTCCCAGGACTCAGGATTAAGAGGCAGAGTTCAAGGCCACCCAGATCTACACAAGAGTGAATCAGTCTAAAAGAGAATTATAGCTCACACCTTTAATCCCAGGATTCATGAGGACTCATGATAGGCATATAAGTCAGTACCAATTAAGCAAGAAGACATTATCTGGCACATCCAATTTCATAAAAAGCATATTACTTTAATTAACATAATAGATTAACAGCAACCCATGACAAATAGGTGATTTCAATACTCCACTTTCTCTAGAAGACAAGTTGTTTGGACAGATAAATAGAAATACTTCAGAATTTAATGGCATCATATATCAAATGGACTTAATAAATAATCATTATACCAAATGCTTGAGAATATACATTCTAGTCAGAAGATCATGGAAACATCTCTAAAATAGGACACATCCTTGAACACAAAATAAATCTTAACAAATTCAGAAGTGGAAATAACCTTACCATAATGCAGGGAACTTAAAGCAAATCCCTAGGAACCCCAAACACATGGATAGTAAACGAATCGTTACTGAATGATGAATGGGCCAGAGGAGAAATTTTTAAAAATCCTGTAACCAAATGGAAATGAAAACACAATACACGATCTTTGGGACACATTAAAAGCAGTCCTACGAGGGAAATTTATAGCTCTTTGTGCCTATGCTAAAAACCTAGAATGAGCCAAACAAATTACTTGCAACTCAATATTTCAGAAAGACAAAAACAAAACAAACCCATATATAGTAGACAGCAAGGAACAATTTTTAAAAAAATAGATCAGAAATTAGTGAAATAGAAATGAAGGAAACACTACAAGTCAGTGATCTAAAGGTTAGTTCTTTGAGAAAATAAACAAGATTGACATACTTTGGCCCAACCAAACAAAAAAAGAAAAAGAAAGTGAGCAAGGACCCAAATGAACACAGCTAGAAATGAGCAGAGAAAAAAACTCTACAAGAAAAGCCAAAGAAATCTAAACTATTACAAAGGAATACTTTAAAAGCTTGTAATTAAGTTGGAAAATATAAAAGAAATAGGCAAAATCAGAGCCTACCCCACAATGGACAGTGCTACCCTTGGCAGGTGGTCCTGGATTCTATGAGAAAGCAGGCTGAGCAAGTCATGGAGAACAAGCCAGTAAGAAGCATCCCTCCATGGCCTCTGTATCAGCTCCTGTCTCCAGGTTCCTCCTTGTTTGAGCTTCAGTTCTGGCTTCCATCAATGATGAACTATGATTTGGAAGTGTAAGCCAAATAAATGTTTTCCTCTCCATTTTTGGGTGAGGGGTATGGTGCTTACCATAGCAATAAAAAACAAACTAGGACACTAGGTGAACAAACAACAAAAAAAGAAAACCACAGGCCAATGTCCTTGATTAACATATATTCAAAAATCTCAATAAAATACTTGTAAGCTGAACACAGGCATATAGCAATAAATAAATAAATAATAAAAAAATCTTCCACCATGATCTCCTTGGCTTTATCCTAGAGATGCATGGATGATTCAACATACATAAGTCAATAAATATATTATTTATTTATATTATATATATAAAAACACATGAAATTAGACAATGGATGCAAAAGGAAGGCCCTTCACAAAATCCAATATACTTTTGTGATAAAAGCCCCAGAGAGAAATATACCTCAACATAGTAAAGGTTATGTGCAACAAGCCCACAGACAGCATCATCCTGAACGGAGAAAAACTTGAAGCAATCCTATTAAGTCTAGAGATGAGTTGGATGTCCACTATCCCCACTCCTTTTCAATACCGTGTGCTGAAGCACTAGTTGGAACAAGAAAGTGGGAGACAGAGGATACAAACAGGAAAAGAAGTCAAATCATCCTACAAAATATGAGGCTTGGGCTAGAGAGATGCTCGGTTCATAGAACACCCACGTTTAATTCCCAGCACCCTCATCAAGCAGCTTCCAACTGCCTGGAACTCCAGCTTCATGGAGCTGACCCCCTTTTTACCTCCTTGCAAACATATACAAACGCATGTTACATACACATAAATAAATAATAAAAAGTTTTTAAAATTTATAAAGCATAACTGACTTTGGGCAATTTCAACTTTCCCTTTCTTTCCCTAATAGTAGGCTTGAAATCATAAGATCTCAGCCTAAGAGGAAATCTTGTCTTAACCCCTCCAGGGTAGGGACAGGACGCTTGGGTTGTTCTCTCCATACATGGTAACTCTTCCTTTTTCTGGATGTTTTGATCTATTCACTGTCAGGGGCTGTTTCTCTAGATGCTTTAACCATGAACAGGAACTTAGAAAGGTTTGGGGCAGGTTGAAATGTCCCTCTTGCTGTGACAGTCAAAGTCTTCTGTTAAGTAGCCTATCCCTAAATTCTAAAAAAAAAAAAAAAAAAAAAAATCCACAAACCTCAAAATGCCTGAGTTTATAACTGGACGGAGAGCCAAGAAAAGGGCTCCCAGTGAGACAGGGAAGGTGAATTGCCTCATACTTAAAACGCTTGATTCTTGCAAATGTCTTATTAACCCTTTTTTTCTTTGATACCAAAGGTAAAGAGGTAAGTATGAAGAACACATCTATCCCCAGGGGTGCCAAGGGCAAGGCCATCTGCATGGCTGCACTCGGAAGACTCCAGCCTCTTCTGCAAATCCTATGCTGGGAGGAGCTATTTAAGGCTGTATGCTCAAGAAAGTTACTATACAATTAATGACCGTGGTGGGGTAGACCGTGTGTGTGTGTGGGGGGGGGTTGTTTTCTTTTTAAATCAAATCCAGAAAAAGCAAACAGAAGCAGAGGGCTGTTGCCCTTTCTATTGAATGACCGCGCCATTTTCCTTGATGGTGCAGATTATTTTAAAAGCCCCTCGAGATGAGAGTTGAGCAACACTTTGGCCTGCTAGTCTCTACCTCATTACAGTGTGCGGGGTCACGGAGGTACAGAGATTTATAACGCCGTGTATAGAATAACTGTAGTAGACTGCTAACGTGAGCAGACAGTGAGGGCCAGGCTGTGAGTATGAGCAGAGAGCTACTGGCAGCCGTCCCTATGCTCCCGCATGATGTCCATATATATACGATTCAGTTCCTTCTGCAGGGCTTTCTAAGAACTAGCCAAAGCTGGTCAGGGGCAAGTCCCGGCTTGATAAACCCGGTATAATTAGGGGCCATGGTCTGATGCAGAAGTAATCTAAACATCTAAAGAATTACTCCTTTCCCATCATCACCCTTGGCAGCTGATAACTCTCTCTCCCACCCCAAGTCACTTCATACAGCGCAGGACTGACCCTGAGACGGGAGTTAGTCAAGATTCCCACAGAAATGGAGTATTATACACAAAGATGAAGGCCCTAAAGCTGGTTTCACCGGGATGGCCGTGGGTTGAATGGTCTTGCTACGTGGTCCAGCCTGGCCTTGAATGCGCTGCCTTCTTGGTTCTCTCTCTCTCAGGTGCTGGTATCTCACATGCACACGACTAGGCCACTCCTAAGTTCTAGTTACTAAGTATCTTCAGTTCTGTGGTGATGGGAATTCCATTTCCCTCAGCAACTAGGTTCAAGTTTCTGCCGCTCAAAACCATCAGTTAAAAGAGTTTATTTGATGCTCACTGATCCCATCTACCTACCAGCCTTCCCGAGGGTCAGCGTCCCCATTCCCAGAGGAAATCTCTCCCATGCCCAAAGATGCAGAACAAATCAACGCTGGCTGGAACAAGCATTTAGCTCAGAATTCAGAGCCCCAGAGGTCTCCTATCTGCCCTTCACATCTCCAATCCAGTGTCCAGCCTGCGCAGGACAAGCAGCTTCCTTTTCACACACACAGGCAGCCCTCGCGCCCCCTAGTGGCGGGTGTCCTGGTGACTCAGAAAGTAGACTGACTCTCAACCTTAGAACTCCGTTACTCAATATAGCACTCAGTCTAACAGCCTTGTCTCAGTTACGGCTTTTATTGCCGCGAAGAGACACTATGACCATGGCAACTCTTATAAGAGAAATATTTAATTCGGGTGGCTCGCTCACAGTTTCAGAGGTTCGGTCCACTGTCATCATGGGGGTGGCGGCCAGGAATGAGAGAAGTGGCTGAGAGCTCTACGTCTTGCAGGCAACAGGAAACGGCCTCAGTGTCACACTGAGGGGAGCTTGAGCATAGGGGACCTCAAAGCCCATCCTCACAATGACACACTTCCTCCGATAAGGCCAAACGTACTCCAACAAAGCCTCACCTCCCAATGGTGCCACACCCTTTAAAGGTCATTTTCTTTCAAACCACACAAGCCTCGTGGCAATCCAGGAGCACTGAAGACCAAAACCTGACCTCAGGTTCCTTTGTCACTTTTTCATACGGGGATCTCTAGTCACAGAGTTCGCCCTCCACCAGTCCTCCCCGCGTCTGCCCATTCCCACCATCACCCCCACCTCTTCGGCCCGGGTCGCCGCTTTCGAGCCTGGTAAACCCCTACTTTACCTTTCCAGGCTCCAGAGAAGCCCATTTTCTCTTGGCCCTTTCCACCCCTCCTGCCCCACAGAGAATCAATACTCCTACTGCTGTCTAGACAAGAACCTGGGGTTGTCATCTGACAACCATGGGCATGGTTCGCTATGACCACGGGATTTCACGCTTTTTCTCTCTGCTCACCTTGGGAGCAGAGCTGTATCTCACCGGTGAGCAAGCTGTTTGCGATGGGCTGGGAGGGAAAACAGGCTTGGAGGGCTTCCAGTTAGGTACTGCCTGGACAGCTTGCATCACCTACCTCACACAATATCACAATACCACCAGAACCTAGGCAGTGACTTTTAACTAAAATGACACTTAGCTGTGACGCTGCGAAGCCAGGCATATCTGGCTTCTTCCTTTAAGTATTTGGGGATTCACAGGAAATTCAGAGGCAACAGCCTTCCTCCAGCTTCAGCCAGGCTGAGTTAACAATTCCGTGGTTTTTTTTTTTTTTTTTTTTTTTTTTTGTGTGTGTGTGTGTGTGTGTTCCTTTCTTCTAATTTTACAGATGAGGACGCTGAAGCTCAGAGCGGGAGATCACTTAGTGAGATGGTGCAAATAATAAATGGTGACAACTGGGATTCAGGACCATTCGCATTAGGGAATGCTTCTTTCCGCACCTACCCTGTCCCCACCAGAGCGGAGGGTCAAACGTTAGGAGTCCCTTCATGAAGCGGGCCTGGGGCGCTAGGGAGTGTCCAACAGGTGGCAGCAGAGAACCAGTCAGAGGCCTGGGAGGCCCAGGAAGCAGGTTCTCACCTGGGACAAAGGCAGGGCTGGAGTCCGAGCTGGGTGAGGGCAGTTTCGTGGCCAAGCACCTTCTGTGCTAGCACTCAAGAGCTCTGCCTCATTAACTCTCACGACCAACCTGTGCAGCGGATGCCTTTAGCCTCGGCTTTTTCAGATGAGTGAACTGAGGCGGTGGGAGCTCAGACTGAAGAGAGGAGGACCAGGCCGTTTGAATTGCAGCCCTAGCTGTTCCTTGGGGAAAGAAAAGACAATCAGAGCCTTGGAAGTAACAAATCTAGTGGTGGTTGGGCCTGGCTTGGGCTGACTCCAGTATGTTTGAGGCCAGTCCGAGGACAATGACTAAGACCTAATCAGAGAGGACTTCCCCGGAGGTTGTGTGAGTCCAAGAAACAGGATGTGGTAGGATTTTTTTTTTTCCTTCAGGCTGAGGTTCCCGGAGCATCCACACACAGATCATTTGGGTACTATAACTCTAAAGACTGGACACCCCAGAGGCTGCAAAGCACCACAGCCCCCAAAGACACGCCTGTAGAAGATCTGGTGATGGGTTTCACAAAACAAACGAGCTGGAGAGTGGTAACGCCATCAGCATGCTGCACCTGTCCATAGAGACCCTTTGTAGGAGGAGTTGATGATAGTTTCCTAGATGTCCCCATCCTGGAAGAATTATCTGAATCGGCTCAGGCCACCAGAGGATGCGACTGAAACCTGGGAACTACACTTTCTCCTGCTTCCTCTCTCCCCGATCACCCAGTAACCCCTCTTGTTTGTAGAGTGCCCCTAGGTGCAAATGTCAGGCCCCTAAGTTCAGAACTGCGGCTCTCTTTGTAGATCGTCAATCACCACTATTTAGACCACTAGACATAACCCGGAGGTTTAGACTGAAGTTGCTGCTTCAGATGTGAAGATACCGGAGACTTGCATCCCTCCCAACTTTCATACAGAATCTCCTGACACAAACTGGCCAGGGTACACCTGTTTGCAGTTGCCTCCCCTTGGCAGTGAGCAAGAGGATCAGGCGTTTGTCATTTTATATACCTAGTGAATTCAAGGCCAACTTGAACTATGTGAGACCCTGTCTCAAAAAATAAGGGGGGGGGAGGATAGGGCTGGAGAGAGAGCTCAGCAGTGAAGAGCACTGAGCATCCTACCAGAGCACCGGGATTCCATTCCTAACACCCACACAACGGCTCACACCCATCAGTTCCAGGGGATGCAACACTCTCTTCTGGCCTCCTTGGGTACCAGGTACACCTGTGGCTCACCCACATTCACCCAGACAAAACACCTATACTTGTAAATTGAGATTTAAAAAATAAATTAATTTTTAATATTTAGTTTTTAATATATTTTTAATTTTAATATATTATGTCTGATTGTTTTGAAAATTTACAATGTATTTCTATCATATTCACTTCCTATACCCCCTACTTCATCTAGATTCCCTCCACTTCCCTTTACCAACTTTATATCCCTTTTCCTCATTTTTTCTTCTGAAAATGGATTTTTCCATGCAATACATACTGATTGGAGTTTCCCATCTCTCTACTCCTCCCAGCTCCTCCCCATCTCCCCTCCCCTCCAGATCCTCTCTGTTTCTATCTCTCATTAGAAAAGAACAGGTTTCTGAGAGATAACAACAAAACATGGTGGAAGAATTTAATATGATGAAGGAAAAGCCATCACATCAAAGTTGGACAAGGCGAGCCAAGAGAAGGAAAAGAGACCCAAGAGAAGGAAGAGTCATAAGAGCAAGTACAAGAATCAGGGACCCAGCTGTTTTCACACTCAGGAGCCCCGTAAGAACACTAAGCAAATAGTTATAATATATATGCAGCGGGCTTGGTACAAACCCATGCTGGCCCCGTGTTTCCAGCATCTGTCTCTGTGAGCTCATACATGCCCTGCTTAGTTAATTCAGAGGCCTTGTTCTCCTGGTGTCCTCCAGCCTCTCTGCCTCTTATACTCTTCCTGCCTCCTCTTCTTGGGGTCCCCTGAGCTTTGAGGAGAGGAATTTGGTGGAGACCTATTAGAATCTCTTTCTACGTAGTGTTTGGCCTTGGGTCTCTGCATCTGCTCCTATCTGCTGCCAGAGAAGCCTCTGATGATGACTAGATAAAGCACTGATCTGAGTATAGCAGAATATTATTAGGAGTCATCTTAATGGCTTTCTTCTTCTTCTTTTTTTCAGACCAGTAGTGCTTTGTTTTACCCTAGGTCTCTGAGTTCTCTAGTATCTGGATCTTAGTCACCCACACAATGTTGGGTATGGGTTTTGTCTCGTTGAGTGGGACTTAAGTCAAATCAGACAGTGGTTGGTTGCTCCCACAAGTTCTGTGCCACTGTCGCCCTAGGACATCTGGCAGGCAGGGCAGACTGTAGGTTTTTAAAAATCTGCTGACCCAGCCCCAGTTCTGGGGCCCAGCCCACCCTCTGGTTCTGTTTCCATGACTTTGCATGGTTGTTCTACCTGAGATGTTTCTCTTCCTCTTCTTTTTCCTTTCCTTTTCTTTCTTTGTTAACATGGCCAGGGATTGAACCCAGGGCCTCACAATTGTTCTGCCACAGAGCCACACCCCTATTGCCCTAATGAAAAGCATGGCCTTCTCTCTGCCATTTAATTCTTAGTTTAAAATGTCCTTTGCAGAAAGGTGTAGGCAGACTTTTCTGTCTCAGCAGTCGCTCCCTAATAACAACACAGAGACTTAATATTAATTACAATTGCTTGGCCGATAGCTTAAGCTTGTTTTTAGCTAGCTCTTATAACCCATTTCTATTCATCTACATGCTGCCCTAAGGCTCATTTACCTCATGTATGTACTTCCCATCCAGCTCTGCATCCCATGGTGTTTCCTCAGACTCCACCCTTCTTCTTCCCAGCACCCTCCTAGTCTGGCTCTCCTGCCCAGCTATAGGCCAGTCAGATCATTATTAACCAATGAGAGTAATACATATTCACAGTGTACAAAGATTGATCCACAGCAGACAGGCTTCTTCTAGGATCAACTCTCTTCTTTCTCCGTTTTGTGTGTCTCTTGCTAATTCTCGTGATAGTCACTAAGTTTTCAGTAGGCTCATATTATCCACACATAAAGCATGCTCTTGTTTTTGCCCAGCACAGAAACTAGAATCATAGGCTGTGACAGGATATGGCCCTCAGATGTGAGGAGAATGTCTCTTTGTGGGGAGATCACCCAAGTCCTAGTTGATGAAGACTTGAACTTCTTAATCTGACATGGACCTGTCTGTGATGGTTAGGGAGGGTTGGTTAGCAAGAGTGACCACTGTCCCATTACTACATCTACAATTTTGATGGTAAGTAGAATTATTCCTGGTTTAGTGAGAGTCCAAGCAGGTCCACCTTGAAAAGGAAAATTTCATCTGTCTCTTGCAAGTGCATGGAAATTCACAATCCTTAGTGGACAGTTAACCCTAGGGCCTCCACAAACAACGAGGACACGGACTGTTGGGACTCGCTTTCCAGATGCCAGACTGCAAACTCTTCAATCCTCTGGGGTCCAAGGGCACCCAGTTAAGCTTGGACTTCAGATAAACTATGAAGTTATTTGGAAGCAGGTCAAGCTGGCCTTGAACTTGTGATCTTCTTGCCTCAGCTTCCCAAGTGCTGGCATTGTAGGCATTAGCTGTCATGCTCTGCTCAAAAAATAGAATTTATCCCAATAATATATGAGACATTTAAATTTTTTGATATATGTTTTTAAAATAACATTATTAAACATTTCAGAATTTCCTACAATGTGTTTTGATCATCTTCCTTTCCCACCTCCTCCTAGACACACCCACTCCACTCTCACCTCCCTACCCACCCAACTTTGACTTCTCCTCTTGCTCCTCCTCACCTATGGAGTACAGTTTGTGTTGCCCAACTACTCCTGGGAGGAGATTCTGCCCCTAGAGTGCGGTCAACTGTCAGAGGTCAACCCGGTTAACAAAAACCCACACTCTCTTCCCCAAAGCTACCAAATATTCCTCAGCTAGTCGTGGGCTTTGTCTGATTTGAGCAGGCCTTGTGCATGCCATCAGAATTTCTGTGAGCTCCTGGGTGCAACTGCCCTGTGTGTCTGGAGAAGTCTCCTTGAAGTCAGCCACCACCTCTGACTCTTACAATCTTTCTGCCCTCTCATCCTCAAAGATCCCAGAGCCTTGCATGCAGGAGTGTGACATGCAAGTCACATTTAGGGTGAGCACTCCAAGGCCGAGGCATTTTTATAGTTAAAAAAAATTACATTAGACATATGACAAAAATACTTGTTTATGTGAAATGCAAGTTTACCTAGACACCCTGTAGTTTACTGGGCAATTTAAAAATGCGTGGCTTCCCTGGGGTAAAGTGTTGGAAGTGGAGACAAAGGCCACTAAGAGCTCTCTTTCTTTCTCTCTCTCTTTCTCTCCCTCACCCCCCCCACCCCGTGTGTATGTGTGTGTGTGTGTGTGTGTTTGTGTGTGTGTGTGTGTGTGTTTTCCCTAGAGGGTAGAATGAAGTTAGTTTCTTTCATGCCAAATAAGCAATCACAGACAACCCGTTAGGAATCCAGACCCATGACTATCATGAGACTCAAGATCAAGAATGAAAAAAAAAAAAAAATTAGATTAATAGCCAGAGAAGCCGTCTTCACACACACAGCCAGTCAGCACGCAGAGGCTGTCTCCTCGGGAAGGTAAGAGCACAGGATTTCAGAACAGGGTTTGGGGGACTTCTCTGTCCCTCCTCAGGGCTTTCTTGGATCTCAAGTGTCAGCAGAGATCCTCCCTGTGAAACTCGCATTTCATGTAAACAAGTGTAATTGTCTCACTTCTGGAGCTCAGTCCCTTAAATTCTCTCTCAGTCATCCAAGGTTGCCAAGAATAGCAATTTGGGGGTGGGGAGGGTTGTTGCTAGTGACAGGAACCCCTTTACACTAGATATAGTCTGTCAGCCAAAAGGACTTCTGCTGGCTTGAGTGGGGTGGGGTATCCTTGTCTTGTAACTGTTTTCCAAGGCTCTGAGCTTGAGGGAGATAAATACAATGAAAGAATTAATACAGAATTAACCCAGTCTCTTGTTTGTCAACATGGGCTTCACACCTACTTACCCGAAATGATCCGTGAGATCAACTGTAATTTATTTTCACACCAGGGAAGGGCAAATACACACAAAATGTCCCCTGTGGAAAGAAGCCCCACGGTATAATGCTCTCCCATTCTCTCTGTTCTTCAAAATGGAGCTAATTAATGTTCCATGGGGATGAACACTGTAAGAACCCCACAAATATAGCGAGGAGTAAAACTCCATCATTGCTTTTCAATAAGCTCACTTTAGTTATGACCACTGTAGTCCATAAGATTTTTGTTGGTTTTAGGCTTCGCCTCTCTCTCTCTCTCTCTCTGTGTGTGTGTGTGTGTGTGTGTGTGTGTGTGCGCGCGTGTTGGGTGTGGTGGCAGCACACCAGCACTTGGAAAGCAGAGGCTCATACAATACATCTTTATGAGTTCAAGGTCAGTCTAGTCTACATATTAAGTTCTACAACAGCCAGGGTAGTATAGCAAGACTCTGTCTAAAAAAAAAAAAAAAAATTTAATTCCTAGCCATTAGACTTGGATAGATAGAAATTGAATTACATGTTGAATGGGAGGAAAAACAAATTATTAGACGAAATGAGGCCCTGGCCTTTTTAGGTTTGTCTTGGGTGATGTGTACTTAGCCAAAAAGGCCAGGTTCCCTTGTTGAAAGACGGGTTTGGAAGACACACTGTCACTGGTGCACACACCTGGGAACATCTCACTGAGCACTGTAACCTTCCGCCTGGCCAGAGACAGACGGCAGTGGTGATTTTGGAGAAATGCAATGCATCTTCATTTTTGTTCTTTGAAACAGAGTTTCTCTATGTAGCCATGGTTATCCTGGAACTAGCTCTGTAAACCAGGCCGACCTCGGCCTCAGACTCACAGAGATCCTCCTGCCTCATTTTCCTGAGTACCAGGATTGAGAGTGTACACCATTACCTAACTCCTTTTATTTCTTGTAAAATGTATACTATAAAATGTGTAGGGGTGTGTGTGTGTGAATGTGTGTCACAGTGGACGTGTGGGGCTCAGAAGGCAATGAATGCCAACGAGTCATCTTCCACCTTTACCTGAAGTTCTGGGGGTCAATTCTTTGCCAGTTTGTGTAGCAAACATCTTTCCACACTGACTCTCCCCTTCAGCCCCACCTCTTGTTCTATTAACTGCTGCCCGTAGACCAGTAAAGCTAGAGAAAGAACAAATAAAATCCTCCCTGATTTTATCCTAGAGTCAGACTGAAGGCCTGGGGAGGCACACTCCTGGATGATGGCTCGGTTTTAAAGTGCTTTGTTTCGTTTCTATTTTCTTCTTGGAACTTAAATTTCCAGTAATTAGAAGGTGTCAGAAACCTAAGCTATTTCTAAAGCTCTTGGAATTAATGGCAGGAGGTGTGGACCTCCACAGAGAGGACCCAGAGGGTATGCTAGCTGACACCCATCCTGGGTACAGTCTCCCTGTGTCCCTGTGAGATGTGTGAGGATGTTTTGGACACACTAAACAATGCCCACGTTTCCTTCCTTTAGGTGTCCTGTGCTCTGAGTCCACACAATGCCACGAGAAGAGGCCCACTTTGGTTACCCCAGGAAGGACCACAGCCACTCTTATGTCACCACCGAAGAGTAAGTTAAAAAACAGACCTTCCGGGGTTTCCAGTTTGCCATTTGCAGATGAAGCCTGCTGACTCCCACCCACACATGCCAACCACTGCCACCAGGAGAGCTGCTGGCATTATAATGGTCTCACTCACACTTCTCTGGACCCAAACTGTCAGGAGGCAGAAGTGAGAAAAGTTAGATATTGCTATTTTTGTCTGCATTCTCGGGCCTTGGTTGTTGGTTTTCGAGCTGGGAAACCTCTATCCGGGACCTAGACACTTCCTTCCTCAAGCTAGCCCATCAGCTCCTCTCAGGACTCCTGCAGGAATGTTGTAGACAGAAAAGTGTTAAATTGCGAAAGAGTGAGCGTGGATGAGGGGCATGGATGTGGGTCTCAGCCTACATGCAGACTCCAGGCTGAAGACGGAGGCCATGACTTTTGCACCACAGTGCCATCCTACAGAAAGATGTTTGGGCTTCTGAGTTAATTAACGATAAGCATTTATGCGATTATTACTTCTAAGAACTAAGTACATGGTTTAGAGATACTGTTCGGTATCTCTGAAAAGGTCCAGAGTCCACTGGGAGAGTTAGGCAGGAAGTAACTCTAGGAATGCGAAGGGTGTGGTAGGGAGGGAACCCGAGCATGGAGTCCAACCTGGCTTTGATTTAGACCTGTAGTTCTCAACCTTCCTAATACACTTTAATACAGTTCCTCATGTTGTGGTGATCCCCAATCATAAATTTATTTCCCTTCTAATTCATAACTGTAGTTTTGCTACTCTTATGAATCATAAAATAAATATCTGATTTGCAGAATATCTGACATTCGATTGCCATGAAAGGGTCTTTAGACCTGGGGTCGATTTAGACCATCTTTAAGGCCATCTGTTCAGAACCCATGCAGACCTGCTTCCCTTGTAGAAAGAGCTTCTGGAAAAATCTTACATAGTGTCAAACAGCAAACAAGGTACAGATTCCATCCATGGAGTAAAGCTGGGGGAGGGGGCATTTCCCAGGGGATTTTTCATATCACAGCATAGCCAACCTAAGTGAAGATGGATGCCCTCATCTTTGGGTTTCCTCAACGGAAACTGAGAACCCAAGGGAAGGCTGTCTCTATGCTCCACATCATGACCCCCGTGTCTGCCTGCTGTGTTGCTGTATATGGTAAAAGGCTCAGAGGTGATGTTGGGATTTAAGTGCAGCTCTGTTTGCCCATGAAGCACTAAGCTGGTGAGCTAACAAAGGCAAATGTTTGCATAGTCCCATTCAAAGAGAGGAGGGGCCAGAGATCATCGAACTGAACTGCCAAGCTGGAAACTGGAGGCAGGCCTTGTCAGCTCAGTAGGCTGACACCATTGTGGTGTGCAGCCATCATTCCCAGCCTGGGAAGCGAATAGCAGCCCCACAGCCAATGCAAAGTTACTCCCTGGGTGTAGGAAGGAAGATGGACACCAATAAGTCATTTCACCTTCAGTATGAGGAACTGGGTAAACAGGCAGGGCTCTTGAAGAGACAAAGGCACAGAAGTAACACGGGGGGGGGGGGAGAGCAAAACTGCAGGATGCTGCTCACGAGCTGGACGAGAACATGGAAAAGCAGGGGTCATCAGAGTCTAAAATGGAGGGAGACCCCACAGAATGGGGCCCACATGACTGAAGGGGGATTTCTGTCGGCTGGTTCCTGTGTGCTCAGGCCTCTGGCCAGGGGGATCAGCTGGTAGCAGCATGGAGAGGCAGGCTCTGGGAGCGGCCAGGAGAGAGCTGGCAACTGAGCTGACTAGCAGTGTGATGAGGGACTATGGGTGATGCTGAACAGAGCAAATGTAAATGGGGCTCTTCTGGGACATTCTGCAGGGGCCTGCGGGCAAAGCAGAAGTAAGGTTTGCAGGGTTCAGTGGCAGCACCCCAGAGCAGGGAGAGTATAGACGGGTGGGTTTGGAGTTGGGGGCAACAGTGTACAAAAAGGGCACCTCTGACTTATTAGCCTCACGTTAAGCAACCTCTTCACTGAAGGCTCATTCTCTCTTACATCCTGAGTAAAGTGCTTATGCAAGGTCAGGGGAGCACGGAAAGGTCCTGGGTTCCAGTACAGAAGAAAAACAGCCACTCCATCTTCATGTGTGGGTGCCATCATGCCCATTGACATCACCAGAGGGCCCAGCACAGTGCAATGACACTTTTCACCTCAGTCCTTGAAGGAAGCAATCATCGGGTACCTGAAACACCATGGTACGTGATTGTGTGCAGGGCAGTAAGACCAATGAAGAGCACAAGAAAATCACCGCTCAAGGCCAGCAGCATCAGGACCTCACTCATCTGGCTGCCTATTCAAACTAGAGGGTGGGACTCATGGGAAGCAGAGGCGTCTGCATTGAAGTAATTCATCTCTGAGATTCGCAAGAGGATATTTTTCCTCCTTGGAAATTTGCCAGGGGTATAATGAGGAAGAAAGTTATGAAGGAATTCCCATAACCAGTCAAAAAGGGCTATCCACCTGCTGACAGCTCTGTCTGAAGCCTCAGTAGACAAGGGTTCAGTACACTTGAGTGGGGATAAGCCATCCAGGGAGCTAGCTTAAATGCAGATTCCTAGGTGCTGCCTCTACAAAGACTCAGTTTAGGCCAGACATGGGGCCCCAGGATCTCTACTTTAATTACACCTCAGGTGACTGAGGGACCCTGTGTCCTCAGTGGCTTCCTCTGGCTTATCTGGCATTCTTTGATGTTTTATACTTTCAGTCACTCGTGTGTATTCTAAGCACAATGTGACTGTGCACAAAGAGCTGGAACAGAGCTCTGTCTGTGCCAAGACACTCAAAGAGCGAGCAGAGGGGAACTTCAGAGCACAGCCTGCTGGGGGTTGTGTCAGCTGCCTTCAATCATAAGAGCCATCGAAACCTCCTTGAGTCAGCGTCATCTTAGAGATGGAATTTTTCTACTCCCAGTAAAGTGCTGGACAGTGGACCTGGGTCTCTGGCCTGAATCCTAGAGCTTCCCTGATGGCTGTCTAGTACTACTTACTCTGCTAGTTCTGCCATGTGTTGGCTGTACAGCCTTGAGCATTTTGGCAGCCTAATGTTGGTTGTAAAATGCACTATGTCTAGGTCAGAGGATGGCTGTGAAGATAAAATGAAACACGGGGTTGGACAGCACAATGCCGGGCACAGAATGGTGTAGAGGATGTTCCAGTGCCCAGGACCTGGGTGTTTGGGTCATGCAGTTGATAGCTCTACATGTAGGTTGGCCTACACGACTAGGGCAGAGCTTCCCTAGGAGAGACACCTCCCGGGTCTCTCCATCCCATCTAGAGTTGGACAGATAAAGCTTGATGCCCTGGCAGCCTTAAGATGAAGGTAGGTGGTAATGACACAATTCCCTCCTTCTCACACTTGCACCCTGCAGCCACTCAGTGTAATACACATCCCCCAGCTCGGCATTTCTTAGCAAGTTCAGTCTCAGACTGTGTCTATTCCTCAGTGTGGCTCACGCTGAGTATCAGGCAGATGTCAGCTGACTGGCAGTGGCGGGCAGAAACACACGCCTCTGTTCCAGGGGCCTTTGCAGCAACTGTAATGCTTCACAGGGAACTCTGGGCACAGGTCACAGAGGCTGGCCCAGAGCCCCGGAACAGCACGCTGATGCCCAGGACCAGATACACAGATAAGTGATGGTGGCTCACTGCACTAGGTTCAGCTCAGACTCTCCCCCCGGGCCTACAGGGTACCAGAGAGGAGTGCGGGGCAGGGATGGCCTCAGACTCAGACTCCAACTCTGCCTTGTGATAGCTCTGGATGGCAAGTCACTGGTCCTCTCAATTTCTTTCTTCCTCAGTGAAGTGGACATGATGATGGCTTCCTTGCTGTGGGGTCATGACAGCTGCTCATAGTCTGTGTTCATTTCTACTTCCCTTTTCTGGATCAAGTTGGAAAATTGCTTTGAAAGAGCTGTGTTGTGAAGAAAAGGCGATTCTACTTCAGGAAATAAACTGTCCCTTTTAGGCTCAGGTGCCAGGGCACCCTTTATGCTTGGGACTTAGGTGCTCCATACATAAAGGTTCCCAAACTAGGACCTGTCCTTAGATACTGGAGCTGGGAGTCTCATTGGGCACCCTGTGTAGAAAAGGGCAAACCATTTGGAGACCGGAAGATGGTTTTCTGAACCATGAAAAGGGAAAAGTTGTTGGTTGTTTCGTTGCCATCTGGAATGATGCTTCTGAGCTGTGTTGGACATGTTTATCTCTTGGTCCAGGGCTCTGGGGATTGGCATTCTGATTGTGGTCCTGGGAATTGCGCTGCTCTTTGGCTGCTGGTACTGTAGAAGACGAAGTGGATACCGAACCTTGAGGGTAATGGTCCCCGCAGGGTCCCATTCTTCCTCCGAACCTCTGGCGATGAGCATGCATTATATGCACGTCCCATGGTATGGGTGTGGAGGCTAGAAGACACCTTTTTTGGAGTTGTTTTTCTCCTTCCACCATATGGGGCTTGGGAGCAAACGCAGCTTGTTAGCCTGGGTAGCAAACATTTTTTTCTTCTCTGCTGTGCCATATCCCTGCTGAATTCCAAGTTCTTCTAACTGTCACACTAACTCTGTCGTACCATGACATCCAAGGTCTCCCTGATGATGATCACATCAGCATGAGAAAGCCACCTTCCCGCAGCATCAGGGTGTACCACTGAATATTATTCCTTTGGCCATTTGTTCATCTGTCTATAGGTCCTTAAGGAGCATATGCTTCCGTCAGCTATTTATCCATTGTCTATTGATCTTGTAAAGAGCATGTATGTGCAAACCTGTCATAATTCTAACATTAGAGGGTGGCCTTAAAAACCTGAACATGTGTGTAGGTTCCAAATGAAGTTTGGGCGTTTTGGGGCTAGCAAGGTACAGCAAGGTAGAAAAACATGTGATCTCAAAGGAAAACCAATTGCTAAATAGTAAAAACGTATCTTTAAAAGCGAAAGCCACTGGATGGGAGGGATGGCTCAGTGGTTAAGCGTACTGGCTGCTCTTCCCGAGGACCCAGGTTCAGTTCCCAGCATTCACACGGTGGAGACAGACATACATTTTGGCAAGACACACATAAACATAAAAGTACATAAATAAAATAGAAATTAAAACCACTATCTAGGGATGGTGGCGCCTGTATGTAATTTATACACTAAGGAAGGCTGAGGCAGAAGGGCAGAGTTCAGGTCACCACAAGATAATAAAGCACCCCTCCCAAACACATCACTTCAAAATTCAATTGTCATAGAATCATCAGACTACGTTGTCATAGAAATGGCAAAAGTATACTAAAAAACAAAGCACCGAACACAGGTGGGAACCCTCTGCGATTCTGATCCACACTTCTTATGGCTGCAGAAAAGCTTCTCTCTGTTCTCTCTGGAAGAAGGGAGACCCTAACAAAACTCCACCAGTACCAGCCACAGCTAGAGCTCCCTAGAAGACATTTGAGCTCCAAGTTCCAGCCCTGAGCCTAGGATGCTTCCCTGGCATGTCCACGCCTCAAGTCCCCAGGTTTGGACTCTACTCACATTCCTTTTCTCCTCCTTTCCTTCTTCTTTCTACATGGCTTCTCTATGTATCAGCCTTGGATGTCCTAGAACTCACCTTGTAGACCAGGCTGGCCTTGAACTCAGAGATACGCCTGCCTCTGCCTCCTGTGTGCTGGGACTAACCATGTGCGCCACCACAGCCCAGCCACACTCGTCTCCCAACCGAATGTTCTGTTTTTTCTAGGAAACCGGGTGCCATCTGTGTCTCTCTTTCCCTAATTGCCCTTTTTTGGCCAAGGGTCCAGAATGTAAACCAAACAGGCAAGGCACATTGGGACCCACACTTCACCAGAGTCTTCTGGTGAATTCACACTCAAGTATGGACAAGAAGACTACAAACAAACTGCAGGAAAACCCAAGATTGGCCTAAGTCTAGAATTCCTGCCCACAGGATACTGCCACTGTCCAGGCTGAGGGGAGAGATCCCGCCTTCCACCACCCTACTCCACCCGTACACCTCTGGCATGGAGTGATGAGACCTCAATTGGTTCTTTACTGTTTGGTTCTCTCATTTAACAGTCACATAAGAGTCACTTGGTTGTAGGGCATCATGATTTGGCTTTATTGTCCAACACTGACTTGCTTAGTGACCTTAGATATTAACTTTTCCAAACTTTATTGTCTCTACACCTAGTCATGACAAAGAATGACAGAAGACAATGTTTATTGATTTTTACTTAGCACGTCTTCATCTTTTGTATTTATTCTTATCTTAAATCGTATGTACGTTTGTGTCTATGTGTGGTTATGATTTAGAGAGTGCCCGTGTCCATAGAGGCCAGGGAGCAGTTGTCCCTGGGGTTACGGGCCACCAAATGCAGGTATAGGGAATTGAATGTAGGCCCTTTACGGTAGTAAATGCTTCTAATGGCAGGCATCTCTCTGGCCACCCCCACTCTCTACTACGAGTGTTTGCCTACATGGATGAAAGAACATCACATGCACACAGTACCCACAGAGGCCAAAAGGGGGCGTTGCGATTCCCCGAAACTGGAGTGATAGGTGATAGTGAGCCACTTAAGCCAGTGCTGGGAACAGAACCCAGTCCTTTGCAAGAGAAGCAAATGTTTCTAACTCCTGAGCCATCTCTCTAGCCCCATCTCATCCCCACCCCCAAATTGTTCATTTTGTAGATTGTCTTCCCCTTCTCTTCAAAACCTCCCAGTGAGGGACAGTTGGTACCAGGCACTGCCTTGGCACTGTCTTTAGTTAGTCCCAACAACTCTGAGAAGTGGGTTTAACCATCTTGCTACTACAGATCTAGCAAGGAGGATTCACAGATGTAAAGGGACTGGCCCTAGGAAACACAGCAAGTGACAGAAGGCAGTTAGTGTCCTTTGCTTTCTCTTTTCTCTAATGGACTCATTTCTCATTGGTTTACGTTTTCAATGACTACACTTCAGGACAAAAGGCTTCATGCTGGTACTCAGAATACCCCAAAGGGAAGAAGCCCTGGTGAGCAATGCTCATGTGACAGTCTTGCTCATGAGGAGAAAAGCCATCAGCCCGTGGTAGGTGGGAAACATCAGCTGCTTTCATCTCCAGTGAATGATGTGATTTTCATTGAAAAAACAATGTAAATATACTTAATGTCACTAAACTCTTCATTGGCCAATAATGGTCACAATTAGGGCTGGGACCACTCCTCAGTGAAGAGCACTTGCTTTGCATGCACGAGGGTCTAGATTGAACCCACATGACTGCCCCTCCCCCACAAAGGCCAAAATAACAATTGTTGTTTTGTATGTTTTATAATAAAAGCAAACAAAATGGGAAATAGGTTTTGTTAAGTTGCATCTTTTTATATTTAGATTTTACAGCCAATAATGAGAGTCCTATATGGGCAAGTGAGTTGCTTCAGTGGGTACCTGCTGTCAAACCTGACAACTTTGATCCCTGGGACCCATCTGGGAACCAATCCCCCAAATTATAATTATTCTCTAACATTCACATGCATGCCGTGGCACAGGTGCTGCCCCCATGAGCAAAGTATGTAAATAAGTAAAGTTAAACAAATGAAAAAAAAGAATTCTTTGGTTAGGTCTTAGAAATTCTGACATGAATAATCTAGACATAAATCCACTTTCAGATTTTTGGAAGCCTCTCATCTCTTATTTTCCCTTCCCACCAACATTTCAAAATATGCTTTTGTGAAATTTAACAATCACTCCATTAGACAAGAAATATGTATGAAGGTTTTGCAAACTGCGCTGCCCTATACCCCATCCCTCCCCACAACATACACACTGCTGACAAGCTCACTCTACCTGCCTCATCCTCACAGGTTCCCAATGCTCCACCTGCTTATGAGAAGCTCTCTTCGGACCAGTCGCCACCACCGCCACCACTGTACTCACCCTGAGCGCCAGCCAGCCAGCAACTGATGATTCCCCTCCCACTCTTGCTTTAAGGCTGGTAGACACCCATGTTTTTCTTTAGAATGCTACATAATGTGCACCTCTACTAACAGGCAGTGCTGAATTCTTGTTAGAGGAACACTGAGAAATAGAAAGCTGGTGAGAAATAGAAACCTTGCAAATGCTTCAATAAATACTTCAATGCATGTTATCTGTCTTGGAAGTAATGCTCTTAAACCATCATCGTCGAGGGGTAAACTCACATGGATGATCTGGGAGCATTTGATTTCTTTGTGAGAAGATTATTTTAAACTTTTTATTTATTCTGTGTCTTTCACATCACGCATCTCAATCCCATTCATTTCCCCACCCCTTGTATCTGCCCTTTGCCCTTGCAAGCCCCTTCCCCAATAAGATAAAATTTATTTTATTTTCAAATGACTTGACAGATTTACATGACCCCACCTGGATGGCATTGCCCTACATGTGGAATTGGGGTGGGGGGTGGGAGGGGAGGGTGGTCAGGGTACATGTGAGCGGGGAGAGAGGGTAAGAGGGAGGGAGAGGGAACTTGGATCGATATGTAAAATTAAAAAGTCAACCTCCCCCCCAAAAAGTCTCATCATAGAAGCTGTAGCATGACACAGTGAGTCGAGCAGTAAACCTTTTATCCATATATCTTTACTTGTCAGTGTTCATTACAAAAAGTCATTGGTCTGGTCTGAGGCCTCTGCTTCCTGCTACACCATCAATACTAGCCCCCCCCCCCCACAGGAGAGCCACTCTCTAGCTCCCCCTTTTTTTAATAATAAAAATTTATCTTAAGATAGTATTTATTTTGTGTATGTGTGTGTAGAGCTCAGTGAGCAACTTGCTCAAGCCTGTTCTTTCCTTTGATCATGTGGGACACAGGAATTGAACTAAGGTCTTCTGGTTTGGTGGCAAACACCCTTACCCACTGAGGCCTAAGCCTACTCTTTCTACTATTTCAAATTTTAGAGCAGAATGTTGTGATGAGGCTTAATATTTTAAGTTGAATGTATATATTGGTATCTTAATAAGGTAACGAAGCTCCAGTAAGTACAAAGCTACCTTTTATTTACAACGAGGCACATTCTCAAGCTCTACAAAGTCAAGCCCTGAGTCAAATTAACTGAGCAACAGAATTGGCTTCGTATTACAATTTGAGCAGTTGCTCTATAATCTGAGTGAAAGGAGAAAGAGCATTAATCATTTTGCTCACTTTTCATTTCAAATGACAAAGAAATTCATGTACTTAAACATAGTTTTGGAAAATCATTAACAATGAACCAAGACCTCAGTTTAAACAGAAATGTGAAGAAAGGTGAAGGGTAACACCACCACTTTGGATTACTTTTGCAACCTGTTATGAACCCAGATTATAACAAATTAAGTCTCCAGAGGCATGGCGGTACTTGTCTCTAATCCTGGTACACTCAGGAAGCTGAGGCAAGGCCATTCTGGGTTATATGGAAAGTTCCAGGCCTATTTAGGGGCATAGAGAAACCTAAAAAATAAAGAAGTTTTAAGGAACATGTTTTGGATGTGGAGACATAAACCAAATATTCTTATCTGAAAACAACACACGTTCTGGTCAATACAAATTTTTGTGTTTTTTTTTCCTCTATTTTTTTTTTTTAAATGTCTGGAACCATAAAATCTTGAATGAAAACTTCAAAACAAAAGTCAAGTACAACTACTGGGAGAGCGTGCGTGAAGCATCAGATTCATGCCCTTGCTCCACTCTCCACGAACCAGGTAAATTTGGACATGTCACTCAGCTCCCAAGATTACTGTGGAAATAAAATAAGATACATGAAAGGAAGCTTCATCAAGTATAAAGAGTGTGCAAGTGCTATTATTTCTATAAACTTCCCAATTTTAACACATTTTTAAAGGACTGTTTTCATTTATATCATGTACTCTTTCAATGGACAAGAACACATTTTAAAAACGGTATTCAAACACAGAAATACAGCAACTCAGTTTATTATATGCAGATTCTTCTGCATTGTTGCTAACAGTTCACTGGTCCAAAATTACTAAAATACTTAAAAAACTATACATTATGTAAACAAAACATAAATAAGACAGCATTGTTCTTTGTACATATATTTAGTACAGATTATTAGGAATTTAAGGAGTATGTACAATTTTACAACATGGACTGCAGTTTCTTAATGCATAAATATATATATGTATATATATATATATTCTTTTTACAGAAACAAAAATGAGATGTCACCAATGACACAGAATACTATACTGTAGATACACCACAACAGTCCAAATTTAAGAAAAAACATCAATATAATTATGAAAAGGCTAGCTTACTTAAACTAGTCAAACTTGAGTTTGTTCAATTTATGTTATATAGACAGGTAAATCTTGATGACATATTTTTGAACAAAGAACCTTGGAAAACATCTTCACACCAATGAGTAAAATGGTAGACATCCCCCCCACCAAGAAAACAAAGTCTTGTGCAAGTTAATGAAGATACATACACATACTCACACATATACCACATACTAATGAAGATACATAACACACACACACACACACACACACACAGCACACATCCTAATGAAGACATATACACACACTCCACACCACACATACTATTGAAGATACATATACACCCACTCACACACCACACATACTAATGAAGATACACACACACACACACACACACACACACACACACACACACACACACACACGTATGAACAGCATGTTTTCAACAGAATAATAAACAGTTAAATTTTTATGGGAGTTAAAACAATGCCCCATTATTTAAAAACTGGCTCATTTAGTCTAAATTCAAGATGCAGCTTTGTCAGGTTTCTCTGAACCAGATGACTGAAAAGCAGGGAAGACAGAGGCAGGATTTTGACTAGCAGATACAACAACTTGAGGAAGAGATGAAGACATTGAAGATACTTTAGATGCTGGAGTATTTATGGTATTTAAAATGGCTCCTTCTGGGCTAACCAGTAACTTTTTGACAGAGGTATCCAAATGAAATACCGATGTGCTACTTGGCAGTGGAGGATTATTGGAGGAAATGGCAGAAACCAAAGATGTCTTTGCCAAAAGAGTAGCTGGAGAGGACCTAATCACTGAAGTCAATGGCACCGTTGGTGCAGGTGGGACATAAACTTTAGCAGGTGTGTTTACCATCTGTGGTGTTGAATGTACTGCAGGGAAAGAACTTGGATTTCCAAGACAGTTTACAATCTTTGTAGAGTTTCTCACAGAATGCTTTAAAGGCGGGCCACTTAGAGAATGATTTGATGTCTGTATGATCTTCTGGACAGGATTATCTACTGGTGTCGTCGGTATACCTTGGGGATTGTTAAGAACTAAGGGAGGCCCATATTTTGGATTAGTAGAGATAAGGAGGACATGGCTCCCTGCTCCAAGACCCTGTGGTGGAACAATAAACCGGGCTCCATTCATCATGATTTGAGTACCTGGTGCCAAAGGTGTACTGGTATTGATAACTATTTTTTGCTGAATACAAGGTTCACTAAAGGAGGCACCTGCCAGACTAGTTATATTTAATGGTGGTGTACAAGTGTGAATGGTAGAGCCACCTGCAGCAGAATTACCAGAAGCTGTTTTTACTAACGAAGGGGACATAAGCTGGTTTGGCATAGAAGCAATGTTGGAAGTAGTAATTATTTTACTTGGACTTGGTGAGAGAGATGGTAATTCAGCTTGAGGTTTATTTGTGTTTGAATTTGTTGGCACTGTAGTTGAAGTCCCTGGGGACTGAAACTGTCTTTTGGAAAGAGATACAGGGCGTGTGGCTCCTGGTACTGTTGCTGAAGGTGGAACCGTGTTGATTATTTTTGGAGATGTAGTCACAGGTGCAGGTAGGGTGACAGTAACAGGGATTTGCAAAGCTGATGTCAAACATTTAGGAGACACAGTGGGTTGTGTAGTTGAAATGAGAACAGATGATGCAAGGTGTCCTGTTTTCACAGTTGATATAGCTACTGTGTTTCCAAGATTTGATGTGCAAAGTCTATTTGACAAAACAGGCATAATTCTTGAAGAGGTATCAGTTCCACTGACTAAAACAGGAGGTCGAGTCCCAGCTGAAGCAGAGGATGAGGTCACTGAAAGGGAACTCAAAGGTACATTTGCTCCTGTTCCTGAAAACATGTTTGTAGCTCTTGCTGCAGAAACCACTGACTCATTAACAGGAGGAAGATTCGGACTCACAATACTTGAGCTTGCTAGGACTGAGTTACCACTTGTTGACAAGGGTGAAACATAGCCCTTACTACTTTTGTCTTCTCCTTTTGGCATTATACTTTGCAATATATTAACTGATGATATAGCTGGCAGATTTCCTGGAGGGTTAATAATTGCTTGTCCTATGTTTAACCCAATTTTCACATCTTTAATCTGAGACACGGTTGGTGAAGAATTGATTTTTATTGGTGTTCCTAATGTAGACGGAATTAGTACTATTTGGGGTTGCTCTGGAGTCTTAACGTAAGTTTTATTCAAGGGAGAAGGAAGTGTCTGTTTTAATGATTCTGCAACAATAGCTGAGGCTGAAGTGCCACTAGGAACTGGAGCATTAATAAAAATGACTTTTTGGGTGGAAACACTCGTAGATGTTGGTGCTGGTGCCATATTAACTGAAGACGCAGTGCTGGAAGGAAGAGCCGACGGACTTGACACTAGCATGAGTTTCTGAACAGGAGTCTCACTGAGAACATCTCCATTTATTGCTTCCGATCTTGTAACTTGGTAACTTTTTGTGAAATAATCTACTTGTTGCGCTTTTGTGTGAATGACATTTGTATTGGTTTGCCCGAAATTCCCTGGTGATATGCTAATCACACTAACTGAACTATTTGTTGTTGATGGTAGCAGCGAGCTGGGAGAAATGGAGGGTTTCAAGGGTGAAGAGGGCTTGTGTGAGGTGTTTTCTGTCACGGGGTCCACACAGCCACTGCTGGAGGGTTGGCCTAACACGGGTTTGAGATTTTTCCCCATGGATGGATGAAAGCCACATGAAATAGAAACACAAGTAGGCGTTTGGCTGAAAGATGGGGGAGTAGATGTAGCAGTCATTCCAGCTCCTTGTGAAAAAGCAGGGGACGGTGTCGATTTTGGCACCAGAAATGCCTGAAGTTGAGGTGCGAAGGTGAAAGGGGAACTTGAAGATAAACTGCTGGGTGAATTTTGTTCTGGATTAGTTTGTACTTTGACAACTCCAGTGTTCCCACCTCGAGTCCTAACAAGAATTGACTGCTGAATCTCTGATACATACGGTTTTGAGTTCTTGCTTTGCCTCAGAGGAATCAACAGTTTGCTGGGAGAAACAGGTGAGGGAACTGCCAGGATCTGTGCATTCACTTAGTGTTGTTGCTGGTAACAGAGGCTGAACTGTTGAGGAAATGGTGGGTGAAGTAATAGGCTGGGGGAATGTGGCTGGTGAAACTGCACTCTTGCCTTTCCCTGCTTCGCAATGGCTAGTCTTAATGGGTGATGATAATGTATTACTTACAGAGGTTACAGGTGACAGGGGCTGTGATCTAGCACTCACATTTGATGAAGGAGCAATTGTCTTACTGAAAACTGTATTAAGCAGTTGGGTAGAAACTGTCCCTCCTGAGGTGACAGGAACAGACACTAAGGAACACTGCTCTGCACCCTTCTGCTGAGGTGCTGCTAGCTCTTTTGCAACTGCTTTTCCCCTCTTTGTGCTGAATCACAAAATTCTTAGGCAGAATAAGGACTTGCTGCATGATCTTTTCTCCTGTTTTAGAATCCACCACAGGCTGCATCTGAATCTTGACAGAACTACTATGAAGGTCTACTGGCAGCCACTGACCACAGGGCATTTTGTAAACCATCTGTAAAGGTCCTTTTGTACTGGTGAGGCAGCTCGATGCTGGCTTTATAGGGCTTGTTTCTGCAGGAGACTGAGCTGGCTTTTCCACAGCAGGAACACTTCTACCTGTGAAAGGGGGCAGTTGATTTGTTAAGGTCACTTTGTTCCCAATATTCTTTGCAAGCAAGGCCTGAATAGGTTTGGTCCCTTTCTGGAGAGTAGACACTGGTACTGAATCCTTTGAGGCAAATGACTCTGAAAATGGCAGTTCTGTATGCTTTGACTCACTCAAACAGTCAATCTGCATATCATCTTCCAAGTTCTCAACTGATGTTGTGCTTAGCTTTGCTTTCTTCCTTGGGGAAAGCTCCTTTGTGCTATCATCCAGATAACTGCTTTGTTTGGACTGTCGTTTAAGGGCTTTAGGCAGTGTCTTCACTACATCTTTAGAAGACAATTCTTTTTTCAACAACTTGTTTCTGGCCAAAGGATAGCCTATTTCTGATAATTTCATATCATCTGAAAATGATAAAAACAAGCATTTTGTTTACAGAACACAGTTTTTGAGTAACACCAATTATAAAAATTAAAGTCAATCTCTAAACAGGCAATTTAAAAAAGAATACTGTACAGTCTTCCTCTTCCCAAAGCTTCAGCAATGCTGACGAAGGTAGCAGTGGCCTCTGACATGCTGACTTCCCACATCTCAGCTTAAGAGCAACCCATTGCTGAGATCAGTCCCAGATTAAGACTGCTGCTAAGGTGTGAGTGTTAAGGAAAAACCCAGTTTCTAAAAAGATACTGAGTTTAATCTGGCGAGTTTTCTTTCTTTAGCTAGGGAACCCTTTACGCCATAGAGGAACGGTTACTATTCTATATTTTAGTCTTCAGAGACTGAAAATGAACACCAATGTTTAGCCTTTCTTTTCTTAATCCTTAAACAACTGTGGTCACATCTGGTCAAAAGAAGTTCACTCTTACAATTCTTATGAGATAGGAACTATGTTAACATATCACTAACTACAAGTTTTCAGATTAACTTCTTATGTAACTGAAGAACGCCATTGATGAGCTGAAATGACTCACATATAACTTGGTCTAGTTACCCATAATTTACTAGAGTGATATGTTTACTTAGCTCCCAGTCAGCCATCAACCTTGGTCACACCTCATTTTAAAAACCTTTCACAATCTTAATGATTTCTCAAATTCATTTACAACAAATTTTACCAACAGAACTTTAATAGTAGTAACAATAAAAAAGATAATCAGTGAATTCCAAATGGGTAACTGATTAGTAATATATGGTCTGCAACAGGCAATAGCACATATATAACTTAGGGTTAAGCACTGGCTTCAAAACTCTTAGAAATTTAATAATGACTGTCAAGAAATTGCTTATAAGAATATGGACAGTATTTCTGCAAATTATTGAATTTTCTCAAGCAACATTCACTAACCCGATTACCTTTTGCCTTCACAACAAACAGAAAGTTCTCTTTGTGCTTATATTTTAAAAGTTTGAATGCCTACCAGAATCCACGTGTTCTTTCTCCAGGTTGTCTAGAGGTTCTGCTGCATCTACAGACTTACTGATTTCTGCTGTAGGAGGATCTCTCTCAGGGTTCCCTTCACATTCTTCAGAAGTCCACAGTTCTCTAGTGAACTGACCATAATCAGGTTGTCTTCGGAAATCATCATAGTCTTTCTTCAGGCGGCTCCTGAAATAATCATTGTAATGTGGAACTTTTGGAAGCTAAATTAATTAGCATATTAAATTGAATCTTGAAATATTTTCAATTATCATTAAATTATGTTTAAAGTGTATCTAAGATGCCTTTAGTCTTGCCAATTATTAATTGCCCAAGAAGACAAAACTTATGATATATGCTTAAGAAATTAAAGGTTATATCTTAAAGCTGGGTGCTGCCTTTAATCCCAGCACTTGGGAGGCAGAGGCAGGTGGATTTCAGGAGTTCGAGGTCGGCCTGGTGTGCAAATCAAGTTCCAGGATAGCCAAGGCTGCACTGAGAAACCTGTCTCAGAAAAAAAAAAAAATGTGAATAAGAATTGAATATACCACCCATTTGTCTTTCTGAGGGTTGTCGTTAGTTAGAATTATTAAGAAAAGCAATAAATAACTAAAGTTTTCTATTTGAATTGAAAAATGAGTTGAGTCACTCACTAAGAGACTGGCCAGCAAGACCCAGGAATCTTCATGTCATATACATGCTTGGCTTAAAAAAAAAAAAAGCCATTAAAAAATTCCCCCCAAGACAGGGTTTCTCTAAGTAGCCCTGGCTGTCTTGTAACTCTCTGAGACTAGGCTGGTGTTGGATTGAAGTCTCAGCATTGCAAGCAAGCAGGCAGGCAAGCAAGGGGGCAGGCGGGCAAGCAAGCAAGCAAGCAACAGAAGCACAGAAAACATTCTGTCTCTTTAAAAACCTTTCAAAAACTTTTCAACTTGGTCCATGTAAATTCTTAAAAGATTAAGTCCTACCTGACCTGGCTACCTTGACTTCTGACTTTTATGTCCTACCTCAATCTACATCAATGATTTTTCTTTGATTATAACTGATTCTCACTCAGTGCTTCCTCTAAATGCCAAATACACGTATACACTTTTTTAAGTGTGCCCTTCCATTTCGTTTCCCCTCTAGCATGCGCCTCATTTCCTTTGTGAGTAGCCTCCACAGTCCCAAACAAGAATTTCACATCCTCCGCCAGGGCCCTCCCACTAGCAGTTACCACATTTGAGCGGGCATTCACTGAGAATGTTGTTTTGTATTTACTGTACTCAAAATGAATGGAAAAGCCCCAAATCATAAAAGAAGGGTCTCAGAATAAGCTAAATACACCATAAAGCTTATTACCTGTTTCTCTGAAAAGCCTTCATTAACTTTGGTTCCCATGGCAGCAATTCATTTAAAAGGCGTATCAGTGTACTATGCAATTCTTTTACAGCTTGCCTCCGATGGTACC
This sequence comes from Phodopus roborovskii, assembly GCF_943737965.1. NCBI lineage: Eukaryota > Metazoa > Chordata > Mammalia > Rodentia > Cricetidae > Phodopus > Phodopus roborovskii. Next base: position 11,765 of record NW_026125382.1, on the reverse strand, counting down.
ATTTGCCCTAGAAACATAAGTTTTAAAAAATAAATTTCTAAGACTTAACCTAAAATCAGTATCAACCAAGTTTCAGCATCTAATTAAAAAGTAACAAAATGCCAATATCATCAAAAATATTTCTTCCACAGGAGTTTACAAGAGGAAATATCTTTTAGTATGTTTAGTGATCTCAACTCTACAGAAGAAATCCCAAAATGCTTATCATTTAAGTAGGAAATACATATTAAAAATAGTCTAGTTATGTCAGTTGTAAATATCTTAATAAATCATTTACCAAATGTATGTAGTCTTGGATTTGATGTCCAGTGCCAAGGCGGGGGGACCCCATGAACAAACAAACATAATCATGTAAAGGTACAAATATTTAAATACATTCACCAAATACATAAGCATAGTTCATGAAGAAAAGTTTTCTGTAACTTCTAAGAGAGGAAAAATAAGAATTCTTAACAAACTTCCTTAGGAGTTGTTACAATCATTTTAGCAGTTTCTGGCATAGAAAAGCAACTAAAACAGTTAATGTTGTTTTATTTTCTGTGTGGTGTTGTGTGTATGCGCATGTGCACAAGGATGTAGAGACCAGAGGACATTAGGACACCAGTCCTCCTGCTTCTATAGCAAGGAAACATCTGTAACACTGAGCTACCTTCCCAAGCCCAACCAACTGCTTTTTAAAACCTACTCACTACACTAACATTAATTATTACTGGTGTCCCTCCCATTTGCTGGTATTACAGGTACTGACTGTCTGTCTATCTAGAAATGACGTGTTAGCAATTTCTAGCACAGAGAAGCAACTAAATAGTTATAAAACGAGGAAATATCTTGTATCATATAATCCATATGTATTATTTCTAATGAAAGATAGAATTATATATTATTAGATCACATTTAACAGCCATAAAATCAGACTTCATCCTATAAACAACTGTTGAGTTAGTCTGCCCGTATGTAGAATAATAAGGCCACTATCTACAGCAAAATATATTCTAGAGTTGTACATGGAGTTGCCAATTTTTTATATACTCACACATACACATGCACACACATAAAACTTTTTGCTATTTTAAATGACAATTCTGTAATCCAGTCTCTTTTTTTTTCTGCTGGGTTTTCTTTTTTTTTGTGGACAGGGTTTCTCTATGTAGCTTTGTAGACCAGGCTGGCCTCGAACTCACAAGAGATCCTCCTGCCTCTGCCTCCAGAGTGCTGGGATTAAATGTGTGCACCACCATTGTCCAGCACCAAAGTCTTAATGGCATGCTTGACAAAAAGAGTACTCAGCAACCACAGAGTGTATATTTGCACAAACACAAAGAGCCATATTTCTTCTGAGGTTTCTGAATCTTAAAGAGGAACTGTTTATTAGAAGAGTAAGAAACGTAGGATTATATGCTATGAACACACCAAATATGAACCCTATGCTAATTCATGTCTTAAAAAAGATTATTTTTATGTGTTTGAGTGTTTGCCTACATGTATGTAAGTGTACCACATGTGTGTAATGCACACAAAGACTGAAGAGGGAGCTGAACCCTCTGAATTGCACACGTCCATGTGGGTGCTGGTAACTGAATCCAGGTCTTCTGCAAGAACAGCACATATTAACAACTGTGGTCATTTCTCCATCCTTAACTTGCATCTTAATAGAATGTCAGATCATGGTATTAAGGAAAGTTTTAAGAAAAACTCCCTTTCTCCCCCAAGGCAGAGTTTTTTTGTATAGCCCTGGCTGTCCTGGGACTCTCTTTAGACAAGGTTGGCCTTGAACTCTAAGATTCACCTGCCTCTGCCTCCTGAGCACCACTACCACCCAGCTTAAGGAAAATTTTTATTTCCTACCACATAGTAGTTCTAAAAGTTAGTTCCTCATGTGTGGTGACCCCCAGCCATAAAATTATTTTCATTACTCATAGTGTAAATGTTTGATGTGCAGATGGTCTTGGGTGACCCCTAAGGACTGTTTGACCCCTAAGGTGTCATGACACAGATCGAGAAACTGCTATAACATATTAAAGAGTCTTATTTCTTTTTAAATGACTTCTAGGAAAAGCACAAGTCAGACCAAAGTAAGCAGTGAGCTGTATCTCAAAATTTAAACTTTTTTCAAAAGAATTGATGAATCAGTATGAAGTGATTATTCTAATCCATGAAAGAAAACTATTAAATGAAATAAATAAGAAATAGTATTTATCCAGGGCAACCATACTTCTCTTGGTTTTCAGAGAGGATCTCACCATGTAACCTTTGACTTGTTACGCAGTTCAGGCTAGTCTAGAACTTTTGAGCTTCCTGCTTCAGTCTCCCATGTGTTGAGATTACAAGTGCCAATCACACACTCAGCAACTACTTGGTGGAAAAATGAAATTGTGAGAAAGCAGAACCCAATTTTACTTAAACTTCCTTATGCGAAGGAAGAAAGATGAAAGAATATTCTCTATGTGGTAGAATTCACTAGAAAAAGGATTATTCTTGAGAGAACTAGTGGGGACCAAAGGAGAAATGTGACACCTGTAGAACTAACCTTGCTTGCATAGTTGCTGAATGGATTAGTATAGCTATAATAGGATGGGGAATGCAAATGATGCCAGTTAGGTCTCTGTAGATGAGGAACAGGAAGGATATACGGTACACCTGGAAATCTTTATATCAGAACATTGCTGTACTGGTATCTGTGGTGATACTTTTGTTTATGATCTAATAAAGCTAGCCTGAAGATCAGAGTGCAAAGCCATAGAGGCCAGGCAGTGGTGGCACACACCTTTAATCCCAGCACCCGGAGATAGAGGCAGATGGATCCCTGTTAGTTCAAGGCTACCCTGAACTATACAAAATTGAATCAGTCTAAAAGAGAAACAGAGCTCACAAAGCTGATCTCAGCACTTGGGATCCCAAGCCTTTAATCCCAGCTCTAGAGAGGAATTTAAGGTGGGAGGAGACAAGTCCTCTGGGGTTTGGAGGAGCAGTGGAATCTGAGGCAGAGATAAGAGCTGGTGACTGGCTGCTCTTCTCTGATCTTCAGCTTGAACCCCAGTATCTGTCTCTGAGTTTTGATTACTAATAACAATTAGAGTTAGTGTTACAGATATCTCACTTAAATTACAACATTAATTTTTGCATAAGATTTTTAAAATAAGAAGATTTTACATTTAATTCTGATTAACTTTTGATTAATTAACATCTACAAATTATGCGACTGAACCAAAAGACTATATACAAGGGAACTCAAATGTTTAATCAGAGAACAGATTATAACTTTCATACAACTGCCTTTCCCATTAACCTGTTGAAATCTATGGTTGTCTATCATAGAAGATTAATAAAATATATAAAAGTATAAAAAATACAATGACTCCAGGAACCTTATACACTGCCACGGGATGCGAATCTATAGTCTTGAGGTGATTAAGAGGGCAGAATCATTGCTTGTATTGGTGTTTAAAGCAAGGCTTTTCACCCAACTACTCAGACTGGAAGGGAACTCATAGCTTTGTGTCATCTGGATAAAACATGAAGCTTACAATCCAGATGCAATTAACATAATGACATCTTGTGCCCCACACCACTGGTGCAAAGGACTGAATCCTGATCCCTGCACTCTATCACCAAACTAACTCCTTAACTAACACTTGTTGCTTTCTGCTGAGTAGTGACCTCATTTTCACAGAGGAGCCATTACAAGAACCATAAAAGTTATCAATTTTTAATAAGCAATTAAGAGTTAGTAACAATCTGCTTTACCTTTGGTCCAATATAAAAATTTACTTCAAATCAACAAATATTTATTGATGTTTAAACTAGCACCCCAAGCCAGAAATAGCTTTTCTAACTGATCAACTTTACTGATTATAATACAGATATGAGGAAAAACAATTTTTATATTTCTTCCAAGATGGATTTATTAAAATTTAAAAGCCATAATTTTCTAGAAGAAAGGTGTCTTAAAATCTCCTCAGGAATTTCTTGTAAAATGGAACTGACTTCAGACTAAACTTCTGGATCTCATGCATGTTTAAATTTACTCTCCTCAAACACCATGTTGTCTCTCTGGTCCTCAAAAAAGCCAATTCCTTAACAATTATAAATAAATAATATTGTGCAACTACTTATTCCTAAGTAAGTGCTAATAGGTTATATTGTGCAGACACCCTTGTAATGCTAAAAGTTACATAACTAACAATTGTGTTAATTTAAAGTAGAATAGTAATTAAAATAGTGACATATTTTAAAACAAAGGAAAACAACAATTGGCATGGTGGCACAAGCCTGTATTCCCAGCACTCTCAGATTTAGGGGTAAGAGGATTGCTGCAAGTTTGAGGTGAGCCTGGGCTACAGAGTGTATTTCCAGCGAAAATAAGAGCTAAAAAACCAGTACATTCGCTTGTTTTACTAATATAAAATCCTGTATTTTATTTTTAAGAATGTGTGTACTGATTACAGAGCTAAAAATCAAACTGGCAGATTGGTATTTGGGGCAACTAGTTAGGTGCTACAATGTGCTACAGCTATTTAATAAAACTTACTTGGTTTAATATTTAATATAAATTATGCACATAGCTCTTGGTTATTTTAAAACAAGTTAAGTGAATACAGGGAAATTTTAACCTTTTTTATCATCACGGATTCTGATCATTTTCAGGAATAAAACAATTTTAAAATAGAAACTAAACGCATTATATACATTTAGTATTATGAACATCAAAAGTTCACTTTAATGAAAATAGAGTAGTTCTAAAAAGGATTTATTTTATGTGTGTTTTGCCTGCACCATGTATGTATTTCTTAACAAGGAAGGCCAGAAGAGGGGTGTCAGACCCATGGAACTAGTTATGGTGACTGTGAAGTACCATGGGGATGCTGGGAATTGAACCTGGTCCTCTGCAAAAACAACTGCTCTTAACCACTGAGCCATCTTGCCAGCCCAAAGAGTAATATATATATATTTTAAAATTAACAGATTATAAACTTCAACATGAACAATGAATTTCAAGCATGCAACAGGAAATAGTTTAAATTTGCAGCTTACCTTGTATTGCTTCTCATCCAATGTCCACAGCATCTGCAGATTGCCAGCTCCCTTTGTATTAGATGCTCAACTACGAAACCATGGAGTTTTTTAAAAAGGACCCCTCTAGGGATTATTATTAAAGAAGCTATCTATGGCCACAAGGTAGAGTCCTTTATTATATTATATAGTTTTCTAAGTTTTTGAGTATAATGCACCAATAACCTAGGGAATCACATGAGGAAAGAAAACTTACAAAACTATACAATATTGTAAAATGAAAAACTGCATCTCAACGAGTGTGAAATGAGCATGGGGGAACTTACCTTATAACTAAAGAACAACTCCATCTGCTGCAGTAATCTGGGATGGGTTTGACAATGCCAGCTTAACACTGGCTAGGGTGCTGTAAAGAGGGAGTTGGCAATCTACTAATGCTGGGGACATTGGAAACCTAAGGGAAGAAAAGGAAAACAAATTCTAGACTTAAGTATCTCATTGTTATGGATATGTTTACATATTAATAAATTCAGATGTTTTGTATGGCAAACTCACTTTTACAAACCATCCAATTTCATACGCAGATTTTCTTGTAATGTATATAATCACAAAAGGTTACTAGGAACCATGTATTAACAAAGTAAAGTCTTATATAGGCAAGAATTTCTTTTTAAATGCTACTTTTTAAAATGCTTCTGCTTACAAACACTAGTGCATAGAAAGAAACATCCATCACAAAGCAAAGTACTTATAGGCCTGATTCTTCCTACAAACAGAAATCCTATGTTGGAAAAGGACTGCCAACTTATAAATATGGTTGTATTGTAATTTTCAAGAGAAAATTAAATGGTCAAAGTGTCAGTGACCCCTGATGATCAATGGTGGTTAATTCAAACCAAATCCAATCCAAAGGTGGCTTGTAAAGAATGCAAACTCCTATGAAATGAAAATAGCACAAACAAAATTGAATCATTTTAGCCAAGTATAGTGGTGCACTCCTTTAATCCCAGCACTGGAGAGGCAGAGGAAGGTAGATCTGAGTTCCAAGACAACCAGGGCTACACAGAGAAATTCTGCCTTAAAACAAACAAACAAACAAAAAAAAACCAACCCCCCCAAAACACAAACTATTTTAATAAGCTGTATGATATGTTTTATAGTCTAAGTGAAAAATTAATTCTGCATTCATTAAGTATTTTCTGCTTTCATAATTTCTTACCTAGAAAACTACCTCCAAATTTCCATGGTCCTGCATATTCATTTGAGAAGATAAAATAGCACCTTAATCTCACTGTCAGAGTGCCTTTTGAAAAATACTAGTTTTGATATTACAGTGAAAACGACTGTACATTACTATGGAAAAAGTTGAAACAGTGTTTTAACAATGCCAGAGTAAAATTTTCTCTTGATACTCTCACCAATTTTCATCTAAGTCTCACATTGAACAGTATATATCACATTTCATTATCCTTCCAAATTAGCATTAAAATCAAGTAGAAAAACACACAATCACCACTGTGATAACATCACTGCTTTGTACAGAGAAATACAGAGATCACATTCCCTAGTGAGGGCAGCTCACATTTCTTATTTTTTTTTTTAATGCTTAATCTTTATGCAAATCTTTGCTGGAAGGCAGATGCCTCTTTGAACAAGCTATGATAAAGCACAACTGGAGTAAATATGATTTTTAAAAAACAGGCTCACATGAAAATTTTTTAAAAAAGGGTACCAAAATCTTTCATTTTTTTTTACTACCTAGAATACAGTATGTGTAACAAACCTCAAATATAGTGAGAGACTGAGTAAATGTATTAAAACATTCCATACTCTTAACTTTCAGGAAAACTTAAAAAAAATTAGAGTACAAAAGAATGTCTTCCAAACAATTCAGCAGAATGGAAATATTATTTTAACTAAAGCCACATGAACTCAAGGGAGTAAAAAGGATTCCTCCTGGAAAATACTAAAAACTCCTGTGACCTAAATTATGATAAGAAAAATGAAAGGTTTTGTCAAATTTCATCTTAACCAGATCTCACTATAGACAAAGCTGAGGCAGTAATGAGGTAAAGCTTTATAGAACCCAAAGGAAACCACCGAGACTTTTAAGAAACTATAATCTTCCATTGCAACAAACAGTTCAACAGCACAACCCGAGGTATTTAGAAAAGCCTCTAACAAAAAAGTGCACTACAGCATAAAGTCTGTTAAATTAGAAAACAAAATAACCTTTTCAATGCAATGTTTACTGGATAAGAAGGTATTACAGGGATGCATAGGGTGCCTGGCTTTGCTTGTTGTTTGGTAGATAATACTATCAGGACAGACCTCAGAGAAGAAACAGCAAACACTTATTATGAATTATTACTAAATCAACATCCCATGTGCAATCTCTAACTTTAGTAGTGACACTTATGGGGAATGAAAATTTACATCTTCTTTGTTATTCATTGTTATTGAAATAATAAAAGTCATTATTAACTGAAAACTTGTTTTGATTCTAAATACTCATTTTAGTCTTGACATTAATCCTCAGGGGATAAATATTAATTTTTAATTTATCACAAGATAAGGAATGTTTCCAGACAGTATCTCTATCATGAAGTTCATACATTTTATTAGTAAGAAAAAGTCTTCATGCAATAAATAGTCTTTACTCTAAGCCCAATTCTAGTAAGTATGGCTTTTTAATCACAATATTCCAACTAGGGCAGATAAACAAACACAATTAAGAAATGATAACTGGCAGAAAGCCTGGCAATGAAAAAAAAAAAAAAAAAAAGACATGAAGCAAACACACCAAAACAAAATAATTCTTCAAAATATATGGATGAATCTTTAATAAGAACAAGTGATAGCAACAGATTTTTACAATAATAAGACAGCTGATAATTCACAACAGTGATCCTGCAGTCAATTACAAGGCTTAAATTGTACACAGATGGTAAGATGCAAAAAAAAAAAGTTCAGAGTAAGGTAAGGATTTTGATATAATTTATGCTTACTAATGTTTAATAAGAGTTCTAGTTCATGTAAAAATTCTGTTAAGGAAAGCATATTACTTTTTAATGATAGCAAACAAATACAAGCTGGCATTAAACAGTAACAAATACCCAATTTGTTACTTTCTGCAATTCCTACAGAGATCACATTCCTCACAGATTTTGTAAAGGAAAAAGGTTATGTTGGGGCAGGGGAGAGAGGAGAATTCTAAAATGAGAACTTTCCCTATTTGTTTTATGCTCTGTCATTTTCAATGGCCCAGACAATCATCTATGTAATAATCTTTTAGGCAATTTCAGTCAAGGGGAAATAGTTTAAACCCTATGTTGGTAATTCAGTAAAATTATTCCTGGTAAAGCACAGTTCCAAGAACTTGCAAATACCAAAGGATGTCGTTTGGACACACAAAAGGTAACCCATCAAATGCTATATAACCTAGAAGCTTCTAACAAACATTCTCAAAGCCTATGTTGTCAAGCACCTTCAGTTTGCTTTCTTCACTTTTTCTTCTACTTGATCCTATATGCTTACACTGACGTCCACTCACTAAGAAAATAAGGAGGACGGCTTTGCAGAGAACCCTAGCACCTGTAATATGTGCTGTGAGTATTAAATCATGCTTAAAACTATGCCATAGGAACAAAACTTTTTATACAAACAGAATAAAGTTAAGTGTAAGTGAAGTACATAAAGGTTTAGCAATTTACAGACTTCTGCTCAGTTGTGAAATATGAAAACAGCTTTCTGATATAATAACTAAAGCAACAGCTTCTGCATAAGTTATACCCCTGATTTTAAAGAAAGATATCATTTCTTACTAAAAGAATCAGCCTTTTTAAACAAAAAATTTAAATAAGATAAAACAACTTTTGTCTGAAAATATTTTCACATGAAATTTTTGTATAACACATTACTGTAGGAAATTTTAATAAATCAGCCTTCCACATCAAGAGACTTCCCCAGATAGCTAAAGTACATATGAAAAATCAAAAAACGTCTCAACTGTTTTTAAATGGAAGTTTCCCCACCCTTTAATAAGATAAGGTCTTTATTGTTAACTAATGACTGTTAAGATTGTTTTTCTTTTGTTTTGAGACAAGGTCTCACTAAGTAGTGTTGGCTAGCTCTATGGCAGAGTTGGAACTCACCATACAGACCAGGCTGGCTTTGAACTCAGAGATCCTTTAGGCATTGCCTCCACTGAGTGCTGGTACTAAAGATGTGAACCACATGTGGCTGAGGACTATTCAGAACATTGTTTCACCTTGTAGGTTACAGTGATCTTCTCAGAGGTATCATGTGACAGACTACTGAAATACTGCATTAAACAACTTCAGAGTCTAAAGTTTTCTGACACTTCAGTCTGCTCCTTCAAAGTACTTCTAACATATCATTCCTAACAGCATGTAAAATGGCTACTGTAAACCTGCTGAATCAGTCATCATATTTAGACACATTTATATTAACAGTTTTAGGTACAAAGCAAGAGGTTTCATGATAAAACAAAGTTTTTATAATGATTAATTTTCTTAAATATTTGATATTTTCCCACATTTATCTATTGGTATATAACTGTTTCCATTATGCCTATAATCCAACTATAAATGCCATTTAAGTAGGTGATGATCTATTTAATAAAAAACAACATGGAGAACTTTACCAAGTGAGAGCACATGTATGTATGTATGTAATGTATGTATGTATGTATATATGTATGTATCTCATATATAACACTCTCATACTGTATCGTCTTCTTAACAATGAAAAATTCAGGAAATTAGTTGTCAAATATATAGTAAAACTTGATCTTAAGAACTTAGGAGTCATTTGGTAAGAATTTGGGGCCTGGTATATGTTTTATATTACACATAATTAGAAAAGCTTGTTACTAAGCAATAGGCTTCCATTAAAGATATGCAAAGAATATGCAAAATCCAAAAAGCTACTAGTTAGAAAACAATTAGCATACTGAGTAATATCTAAGACTATACTTGTTATAAACCAAGCAGACAGAGATACCATCTTTTTGATTTAAAAATGAAAATTAGATCACATGGGAGAAATGAAAGACACAATGCTTCTATCTTTAGTTGTAAATTTTCATGTAATTAGGAGAACAAGATTTTTAAAAACTTTGGAAAAAAGCAGGAATAAATTTTAATGCTGACAATAATAGATAGAACTTTTTGATAAACACCTACCGATTTTTTTCTACTGTTTTCCAGATCTTTGAGTTCATTCTCGATTTTGGAGATTAATTCCTGAGTTCATCAAGATTAGTGCAAATAAGCTAAAACAAAACACAAAAACACAGCTTGATAACACATAATATAAAACACCAAAAATGTGGTAACATAAATTGTTTAACATATACTGAAATTAAGATTACTTTTCTGCAATAATAAAAGCAAGGAAAGGTGCACATACTATCTAAGAAATTTACTTGTTATGATGTATGAATTTCCAGGCTTCATATAAAATAAACTTAAATTACAACATTGGTAGTCTTATCTTACATCTCAAAGTTGGCATTATAATCCCATTACTTTTTTAGTATTATATAGCTTTCATCCCAGAATGACAAAGATCTGGAAACTCATTAGAATTTATAGGTTACTGGAATCACCTGCAAGAAATCCTTGCACCAGGCATTCTGAGCAGGTGAACTACAGTCCTGTGACAGTAGCCATTATCCCTTTGCTTTGGTTTGCTAACTATATAATTCAACAAACTGAGTTATTGCTGCTGGCAGTGGTACTAAAGGACCCAGAACTACATGTAACATATTTAAAGATCCTGAACAAAATTAAGTACACAATCTTTTCATGAGTTTAATAGTTTTTAACTGTTGCTGTTTTGAGAAAGGTCTTACTATGTATGTTCCTGCTCAGCCATCTAAAGCTATTTAGACACATGTGCCACCTTGCCCAACTGAGCTTAATAGGTTTTTGGTTGTGAGCCTAGCCTTTAATGGCTTAGCCATCTCTAAACCTGTTTATAAATTAAAAACCTGTTTATAAAGAGTATGTCTGTAATTGTGTGGCTCATTTTATTTTACCGTTAATTCTGGTTAATGAGCAAAATGATGAATTCTTAGTTATTAACTGACCTAGCCTGGGTTACTATAGTTTTCATAAACCGAAGCATCAGAAATACTAAGAAAAATATTTACTATTCCATTTAGTTCCTGTAAAATTATATTGAATTTTTCCAATGAGTTTAATATATTTAACCCTTTTCCTAAAATACTTCAAGCAACCAAAGAACATCAAAAGTAACAGAAAATCCAGAAACAAAACTGCATCCACACAGACAAGTTTCAGACCCAAGAAAATCTTGATGTTTATACCATATAACTTAAAATATGTTATATATTTATAAATTATCACTAACATTCATCACTGTGCTCATTAGCATTCATTAATGTAAAGTTACTGGTTTTCTGATGGGATACTTTCTTTTATTAGAAAATCAGATAAAATAACAAGCAAAAGTGGGTCACACAAGGGCATACATGTGCTAGTTGTTATGGACTGATTAAAAACAGGAGTCAGAAATGCTTTAAATTTGGCTAAAACTATAAGAAATTCTTAGATACATTTATTTACAAAAAATGACAATATGGTTCAACCTAAGTGATTAAGAAAATTTATCAGCTAGATACTATACCATAATTAGTATTAGTAATTACCCCTTCTAGAAATATCTATAAAATTTCAAATACACTGATAAACAGGGGAAGTATACAC